>NC_056728.1:1722301989-1722364489 GCF_019279795.1 Protopterus annectens | reverse complement strand
GGTGCGCCCATTCTATGAGACATGCACTTGCATGCAAGTTGATTTTTTTCTAATGGTGACCATGGAAACAACTGTTCAATGATTCCTGTGGGTAGCATGCCAGCTCTGACATCACCCCTTGCAGAAGAGATGGGCATCAGATGGAAGGTGGGGGTATGGAGAAAAACAAAAAAAATGTTCAAACCCCCCTGATGACTATCTACATGATAACCCATTTCAGCCTACCCTAACCATGGTGATGGGGGAATAAATGAGCAAATTAGTGGAGAGTGGGCTGACGACAGGAAGATAGTGAGGTAAAGGAAAAAGAAAAAAAAAAGAAAACTTCCTAATAAATCTATTTTAATCAAATGTCAGAAAATATATTTTACATGTCTGCTTTCAGATTTGTAATCCCACACATCTGCAATGTGTATTAATTCAAATATTATTCAATGTACTTGGTGCAGTTTTGATCTGCAGTGCTTCGTGTCGCTGCAGGTTTTCCATCTGCCTTTTCTCTGAGAATCGAAGACTGGAAGGGGAATAAAGGACATGGCCTTTCTAAGGACCCAAACATACCGGCATGCAGTACCGAGGCAAGACTATACAATTATAATCTCAGGCAAGTAATGGAGGATGCAAGGATACAATGTGGCTGCTAGGATGGGTACAGTTTGGTAAGCAGAAATAACAGTGGCTTTATCAATTAGGCTGTGGTCTCTTGTGCAAATGTGTTTTTTTTGTTGGAGGAGGGGATGAAAAGAGTAAGGAAAAGAAGCCTACAACATTACACTGAGCCAGAACCTATAAATCATCAGCCAGACTGTGGAAAAAAAAAGAAAAACACAGGCCACCACAGAGATGAACACAATATACAACTTAACTAGACAATGAAACTTTACAAGAATGGAAGAAAACACTGCAGGAAGGACCATTACTACATATACACAGACTTGCTGATCTATTTTTGACTTGGGAGTTCACTACTGGTAAGTGAACAGACATTTGTGAGAAGATGTCTATGTATTATACATATTATAGTATGACTAATAATGTACATAGTTAAGGTACCCTGAATGTCAAACTTCTGTACAACTATCAACAGGTGTGGTACTGCCATTGATGTCTCCAGCAAGGCCCACTCGACTTGACATGCTGTAACAATTTTGTACTTACAGTGGTGATAAAAAAAAAAAAAAAAAAGTAAGTGGGTTTTTGAAATTAGGTAAAGTAGGGGGACAACTTAATAAAGCTTCCATGATTTCACATTAGCGTACATTGCCATGGGAAGCATGCAAGTCTCCTCTTGGAATCACACACATATGGTTACCACAGAGAGCTTGAAGTATCACCTTATCCTGATGGCATATTGTTCTGGAATCCTAGCAATTGTTTGAGCAGAACATTGATATTTTTGTATATAAAGTTATTGACAAGTACTACATAACTTTTTTACATAAACCTGAGCAATCACGGCATCATATAAATGGGGTATCAGTTGTCATACAAAGTATAACAGTGGTTCAGTAATGTAGCCCCTGCCCCACCCCGCTACGAATGGGAGAGTACTGACTTTTATCTAATAACATCAGTCAGACAGACTACAGTTTAGCTTGTGTACAATCTATGCAGCTGACATACATGTTTAAGTTTATATGTCATATGTGTTACTGCCCTCATGTCTTCCTCACAAGCTTATTGGCATTAGTTGGTCTACAGAACATGGAACTTCCATTTAGCAAGTCTCAATTAGCATAAGTCCCCTGTCTATGAATCACGCAACCTATACTAGCTCAGACTCAGGGGGTTAAATGTGTTCCATTGTTTAGAACTGCTGGTTGATTCACTCTCCACTTACATCATGTGCGTAACTTAACCACACAAGTGTGCCTGGGTTGCCACTGAAAATGAGCATTTTTTACTTACTGAGCTTTATTCAGTTACTAGCTGCCTAAAATAAAAGATTCCTTACACGTGTGTTTCACAATGCATCTCATTTGCACTGAGTGTAAGCCCTTTAGAATGTCACCTAAACCAGACTTTTATATACAGTTGGATGAGTGATGAAAATAAACTTACATTTTTATGCCAGGAAAACTTAATCTATGCAACCCACAAAACTATCAATTTGTGTAATTTATGTCATTTTCCCTTTCTAAAGCCATCTGTGCTGAAAACAGAAGGCAAACAAAGTATCACACATCATTCAATGATATTTTAAAGTAAGAAGCTGCAGAATGGTTTGTTGTAATCAGGAGAAACATGAAAGCATTTACTGTCTCGGAGTTCTGAGTTCTCACTCTTAAATTTGGAATCACATTGCATAGTTCACCTGTTTCCCCAAACATTTACACACATTTGAATGATGGTAGATTGAGATGAATTGTAACTATTTTACTGATCACACAGCCCAAGCTCAGGCAATCTGGCTTCAAGTACAACTGCTAATTTGCATCTTTTTCTTTCAAGTCATATACTGTTATAAACTACTGAAATGATGCATGCAAAGATTTTTCCTACAGCAACATGCAGCACACCTTGAATGTGACTAGGAGTCAGCATATATTTACAGTTCATTATACATTTGCTTCATTAACAAGACATCACAACTATTTAGAGAGGATGAAACATTCAAATTACTTCTCCCCAGCCCTGGAGATTCAGGTTATCGGCACAAAATTTACATAGGGAGTCCTTGGTTTTCACTAGGAATTTCACTCTACCTATATTGAACTGACACAAGTCAGAGCTAAACTATATACATGCTTATTACCATGAGATCAAATTCACTTTCTGCCCTTAAGAAGTCCTTCATGGAGTAAACTACCACAGCACATAAATGGCAGTATTTCTGAAGCTATGTGTAAATTGCAGCAGAAAACACTGTGAGGGTTATTTTTATCTTAGCAAGCGCTGAGATCACATTCTCTTCTGCTTAAGTCAGCCAGTGCATGACTTGAAAGTTTTAAATTTGTTGGGCCTTACCGCCATCTAGTGGTTGCCATTAATATCTACACATTAACCTGCAAAGACTGTGAAGATTTTCCCTTTTAAAATTGGAAATAAATAAATAAATAATGACATTCAGAACTCTCAACTTCTTTGATCAAAATATTCTCCACAAAGCCAAAAATTAGGGAGAGACAATGGCCTAAAATCAGGGACAGATTTTAAATATTGTTCTTATAGTCTTAGAAAGTTGCTATAACCACAGGTTTTACAGTCATATGCATTTTCTGAAGGATATGGCATCTGAAACTCAAATGACTCTAATTAGTTAGTGACCTCAGTCCTCAATACTTTGCCTAAAAACAAACAAATGCAGCAAAACCGGAAAAGTAAAAATAAGTAAATGTATGATAAAATTAACCGGTCAGGCAATAGGTAGGCAAAAAACACTAAACTTTAAAAAAATATATATATATGTATGTAGATATATATATATATATATATATATATATATATATATATATATATATATATATATATATATATATATAACTGGATAAGCACTTTCGCACCAGAACAGGGTGCTTCCTCAAATCCAACTAAAAACAATTAACATCATTAAATTCTAATGCTTCAAATCACATGACCGTAACACAGGTTTTAAAGGTACAGACTCATTAAGATCCTTACCTTTAGTAGCTTGTAAAATAAAAATCCATTTGATTTCAAGACATTCAGTAGATGTTCTTAGGTCATCTCCTCTCATACTTTCTCTCATAATCTCTAACACCATAAACTTAAAGGTATGTTCAGGACCAAACCCAAGAATGTGCTTAGCTAAAGCATCCTTAGTGTCTCCTTTCTGAACACTATATAAATGTTCTTTTACACGATCTCTTAAACATCTGTTGGTTTTGCCAACATAAAATGATTGGCACATGTCACAAACTGCTAACTAAACAATATCAGTTGTACTGCAATCAGCATACAATTTAAAGTCAAATAGACACTCCAAGTCAGGGTGAAAAAACTGAAAATCACCTCTGATATATTTACATACACTGCAACCCCTGCATGGAAACGTCCCATTTCTATTTGAAGTAACCTTATGCACTCTTGTGGCAGACCTATAACACATATTCTTAAGAGATTTACCATTTTTAAAGGTGAAGCATGGACGTTCACCTAATAGCTCCTTGCACATAACATCTGACATCAATATTCTCCAGTGCTTTTTAATGATGTCACAGATAAGTTGAGTGTCAGCAGTGTAGGTGGTACACATTCTTATACAGTGAACTTCATCAATATGTGATGATACGGACAAGCCAACCTCAGAAAAGAAAGGTCTACACCTGGTATCTCTATGCCCAGGAGACATCCTGTGGTCCATAACCTCTCTCATTAAAGCCTGTAGCTAAAGTATCAAAGTGAGCATACATATCACTATCTCTTGTATGCAAGCGTGAAGATCTAAAAAATTGGCCCTTCAAGACATTCTGCTTCAAATATCTAGGATGCATGCTCTTTGCATGTAACAGATTATTCCTTCTGCATGGTTTTTTATATAAAGACGTATCTATACCATGACCTGATCTTAAAACTGAGACATCAAGAAAATCAATGGCCACATTAGAACATTTATAGGTGACCCTAAAAAAAGTAGTTGTAGTCTCCAAATATTTATTACACAGTATGTGCAAATAGCTATGCTAATATTGTTTTAGCTTACTGGGAGCTAGAATTTGTGTTTAATGAAAGAAATAGGTTTTTGAATAATATTTTGCACTACAGACGATTTGTTGAGGATGTTTTTTGGTTTGGTCTGGCGTGATTGAGACCCTTGGTCAGTTTATAAAATATTTGGAGAAAGTAGCAGATGGTACACTAGAAATACTTTCTGCCCAATAACTGTTTTAATATTGGGGTTAGGGAACTTGTGTGGGGGACACAGAAGCCCCAATTGTCAGATAGTACATGATCGTGACAAGACTCAAGCCTCAGATGTTGGAGCTGTGAGGCAGAAATCTAAGTGATCAAGTACAAATGATTGCTGTACCTCTGCTTGTTTCATAAAAAGTTATATCCATGTTCAGCAAGCATTCTAGTTTCTGTTTATACTGTTTCTTAAATCGATTAAAAATATCTGGCATACCTCCCAACTCTACCAGATGTTTGCTAGGGGGATATCCCACAGGGTCATCTACTGCAGAATGCAGGCTATGCACCAGAACTGTGCCTGATGACACCCATCAGAAATGCACACACACCCACAGAAAAACACTATAATGAGGCACACACTCAAACCAGAAATATCATAGAGCATGTGTTTAGGCTGCTGAAGTCACATTTCTGCTGCCTAGATACATATAGGGGAGTCCTGCAGTACAATCCATGGACATGTACAGAAATATTCACAGTATGTGCCATGCTACACAACATAATCCTGAGGAAACAGCTTCAGCAGGATCAGCAAGGGGAAGCAGCACAAATCCCACCACCAAGGCCAAGGTCACCACAGTCAGAGGAAGATGAGGAGTTAAAGGGGGAACCACCAGCTGTTGTGGGTGTAGACAGACATAGGCATGTTCAGTATGCCCTTGCATTGGCTAAGAGACAACACATAACACACTCCCTCACCTCCTAAGGGTCTAAAACCTTCCTCCTACTCACATACATATAGTAACATTGATGCTGGGCAACTCACACAACAGTTACCTCCCCATGTATTGGCCATATACTGCTTGCATCAGACACAGTCAGCCCTGAACTAAAACTGTGGCAACTGCTGCATTTACAAGGTAAGTCCTGAACCTGGACTGTATTGTTTAATAATACGAATGTGTGGCATATACTTGTATTTTATTAGTTGGCACAGTAAGCAAGTAAAAGGTGGGAGATTTGTATAGAATGTACCTTATGTGACAGCAGAGACTTATTTGACTTATATGTTCCCATTTCTAAGTAGTATACCTCAGGCATCAAAAATTCACACAGTTATACCTCTCAAAAGTACTGATGATCACTGCATGCCCTCAGTTTAGCACCATACTTTTGTACTGATAAATCATTAAAGAGAGAAGTTAGAAAGTAATGATACACATTGCAGTTTCTGACTTCACAGCCCTCACAAGACCATTCACTATAAAGTTGGGAATTTTTGATGCTATCAACTGTCTACTTTCCAAGGCCAATATATGTCAAACGTACAATTAACAGTTCAACACCACAACTGCAGATATGCTAAGCACTAAGTTAGACACAAAACGTATGTATCTCTGAATCCAAAGATAGAAAACAGGGATATGGCACAGCTATCATCACTTGCACAGGGTGCTGTGTAAGGGGTAGGAAACCTAGGCTGACACATAAGGTCGATGAGTGTGTGTGATTAAGAAAAAGAAGCAGGCAGACAGTTGGATACATAAACAAATGGCCAGTGAAACAAAATGAGTAACTGTTGTGTCTGTGGAAGCAGGTGTCCTCTGGGTGAAATTGATGTGTGAGTGTCAGCGTGAACACAGCCAAGCACTGTGCTGGCTCTCTATGTCTTGGTATGTCAGACAGGTGTGAGTTGTGCACAGTTGAGTTGGCAGTTCATCATTGTCATCCCCGACCATGAGAACTGGTTCTGCCAGGAGTTGCACTCGCACATCCACACCCACGGTCAGATGCAGTACTCCTACCTGAACATGACTGATATCTACTGAACAAGCTCTCTTCATAGGAATGCCCAGGACCACAACCCCATGGTCTGACATGCTTAGGTGTAGACAGCATATTCACTGATGGAGCAGTGGAAGTACTCCCACTATTGGAGTGTGATCAGGCACGGCTACATTGCCTGACAGCAGATGATGTGGCTGACCTACACCCACATGGATGCCATTCCCCTCCCAGCAGATGTTCCATTGTGTCATTCATCCAATCCATTGAATCAGCAACATGGAAGAGGCAGCCACGCATGTCAGACTGTGCCACATCTACAACCTTGAGCATTTGTCTGGAGCACCTATTGGAACATGCCTGTGCCTCCATAATGGCCCTAAACATATGTTGAGTGGCATGGAAGAGACACCTCTACCAGGTAGAAGAGGGACAGTAGGCCCCCTCTGAGCAACCCATCAACCCTCCTGCATGGCACCTCACCCACACTTTGGCTACACCCAGACTTAACTGGCACTGAAGCCACAGCATCCACACTTCCCTGAACAATGGTCTTGCCCTGCACCTGTCCAATATCAGTGGCCTCACTAGAATGTGTAGACATAGACCTACTGGCTGTGTCTGATAGAATTGCAGGGGATGGCTGTATACTGGTTGTGTCCAATGGAATTGCATAGGATGGCTGTATGTCAGCCTCAGTGTCAGATTCAAGCTGTGCACCCCCTGGCTGTGCCTCAGTTTGGCTACCATCATCACTGGAATCTTCTGATACACTGAAATCAGGTGACAGAGGGCCCACACTCCCACTGTCATGATCACCTGTAGTAAAAAGCAACAAACAGATTAATACATTAATACCTACACTACTATACTGCAATATATGCTAACATAGTAACAGTGCTGCCACTATTGCAGACAGTACAGCAATACATACAACAGGCCTGACATGAACAGCAAACACTAAAATATTTCTTTAAATTGCTCAGTAGTACTGACATAAAAATGTTTGGCTTACCATCTGCAGAAGAGATTCCCCTCTGTAATCCAGATAGTACTGGAAGATGTTAAGCAGGAGGTAAGAGCAACATCATCACAATTAACAGTAATACAGGGGGTAATACTTTTACCCCTTTATATGTTCATTAACTATACTTTCAACAGGAATGTGGCTGACAACTCCAACCTAAGCTAATAACTGTAGCAATCTTCAACCCCCACCCAAAAAGAAGAGATGTGACACAGAAGTAAGTTCTTGATTTGAATTGTTTTACTATATAACAGTATCCAACTGTTCAGATACCAAAGCCTACCTGCAAACTCCTCCTGGACATTCTTGCTGCCTCTGAAACTGTTGTTCCGACATCCAGCACATGCTGTACTGCACTCTCCTGGGAGCTGTCTGGACCCCTCATATTGGCCAGGAACTCTTCATTGGATGTTAGTGGTGGTTCCCCAGCAGGCCCTCCTCCAGTAACGATCTGGTCACAGCCCGCTGTAGCTGCTGTCCTATGTGCAGATGTGATCATGTTAGTGGACCTGTGGTGCACCTGCTCATATATCCTGCTGTGGCCGCCCACAGCATTCGCATCAGCTACTATGTGGTAGGATATCTGCAGCATATGTGCCATATCTCCCTGTCCCCTTTCCAACAGAAAAGCACCATGTTGCCTAAAGGCATGCACAGTCACTGGATAATCAGCAGCAGTGAAAGGGGGTCTCCAAGGATTGACATGCCTGGGTGGCATACTCCTAGGTGTCCTAAAATAAAACAATAGAAGGATAATACACATAACTATCACATAACTACAAAATAACTATTTATGGAACAAACAGAAAAGGCAGCCAGTCAGTATTACCCCCTGTAGAAACATAAAACAGTCTAGAAATATAAAATAGTAACAACAGCAGGATGCAAAACAAGGAGAGTAACAAGAGCGACACATCCTTGTCTGTGCCAGAACAGTAACTCACCTTTGTCCCCTCCAAAAAAGAACACGTATCATTATTTGCAACATAACATTAACTTATTTTTGCCCCCCCTCAAAAGGAACAGTAAAATGACACATTTTGCTAAAAAACAATCTTTGAAATGCTAAAAGTGCTATCAACGGAGCTGTCCCTGAAACTTTTTTACATATCTATCACACAGCATTCCATTTTCATGTATTGGCAATCATGTGTACCTCTGAAATTGTTTGGCAAACATGCCCATGCCATCAGTGTACTTCTAACTAATGCATACAGATAAAAGTGTAAAAGTATTTGCTTCAAGATTTTTCTTAAATAAATTCCAGCATATGCAGTATGTAGCTGACCAAATGGAAGCATACCTTCTGAAGTTCAGTACTCCTCTGTACAGATACATCCTGAAGAAAGCATTATCTGCAGCCTTCCCAACATAAAAAAAGTCTCCTCACCATCAGTTTGCCTAGCTACATGATGTAGATTCAGGGCTGTTAGCATGGTGAAGATGCAAATGAGATGTGAACTCATTAGAAGTGCAGATCCCAAAAAATGGATCTGTGTAGGAGATGTAAACATAGTGCAGGCACTCCCTCTGTGTTTGCTTTTAATGGATTGCAACTGTGAATGATTAGTGGTTGGGAGAAGGAAAACACAACAGCACTGCAGACCATCTTACTTCCACTAGGTGTGTCAGGTTAGATCTACAAAGTGTTAGATGTAAGACTGAAAATGTAAATAAGTAGCACACAAGCCACAGGTTGTGTTTCTGAACATCCAACTTGCCCTTCATTTGTTGGCAACTGCATATGATATTATTTCTACTTTATATCCTCACACATTTTAAGGTCAATGATATAAAATGGCTTACACACTGCATGTCTCAGATTATTGCTCAGATAAATGAAGAACGGCCAACAAACACAGAAATGTAAGACAGGGCTGTATATTTGCAAGTAATAATCATGACAAGTTATGTGATCACTAGGTGCAATACATCCAAAAATAATAAATGTACAAATAACACTTATATGGCATGATATCACTGTAGATGCTGTTGCAGTTGGTTATGTGCAGACAGAGTTCATTTCTTTGCTGCAAAGCTGTTTGTATGGTAAAGAGGGATAAGGCACTCATCCTGTGTTCTGATGGTGCACTGGAGTGAGCGTTCAAATCCAGAAATATGTAGAACTATCTCATGTGTACTAACATTTTCTAGTGTGTATGTCAAAGACTGCTCTTCTTCATTTCAGCTACCTCTCCCTTTTTTGGGGGGGAGGGGGTGGCCACTGTTTGTGTGATGTGCTGCTTAGCGCAAACATGGGAGCCAGAGAAAAATGTCAGGTTTGGCTGGTCTTATCTCATTTGCATGAAGCACAGCACTGCATAAACTGGACAACTGGCCAGACAGGACCCAGACAGCCAAAAATAGAAACCGGATCATTCGGGTAATACTATTGGGCATCACACAAACATGCTAAGTGATGTTTCATGGCAGTTAACAGTGAGACCTTAAGAATAATTAATAAAATAGGGAATGTCATGTAACTAGTCCTGTGGCAGCAGGTGTAAGTGCAGGGCTGGAGTACAGATGGTCCTGGATTCTATTACAGGGTGTGCAACCTTTGTTTTACTGTTGTGACATTGCAGTTTATAGCAACAAACTGCAACATAGACAAGTGCTTTCACAACCTTCTTATGGCAACAGGTGTAAATGTATGACTGCTATACACATGGTCCTGGGTTCGAATACAGGATATTCCATACACTTTTACTGTTGTTCCACTTCCCATTATAGTCACTGTCGTTTATGACACTTGACATAGTGGAGCTGATATTAATTATATGTATGAGTTACTTATATATATATATCTATGTATTATCACATTTATTATCACATTTATGACTGTGGGTATACTGTGCACTATATTCCTGTAAGTATATTTCTGCTATCTGGACTGGCATGGCCTTCACATCTGCCTAACACACATACACAACTGCCTATATATCCATTAAATTTGAAATTGCAACTACAATTATATAATTCATCACTACTTGACACTGTTGTGCTGCACTTAGCATCTCACAAATGCAGTGCTCGGAAGTGCTCACTGCCAGGCACCATGTTTGCGTGATGGTAAGCGGAGCACAACATTTTCAGTGTACACACTCCCAGTAAACGTGATGACTGGAATTGGCCGGAAAGCATCATTCTGCATTGCTCTAGATCCATGGCAGACATGGCAGGCATTTGTGGGGAAGGTGTCAGATTTAGAGCACAGAGATGGGGTGTTCTGGAGTCCAAAATTTTTATTGGACCTTGTTACAAACCACAGTGCCAGGCTTCTGCAGGGGGACTACTCTGGCACCCAGTATAAGTTGGAAGCTTGGGAAAGTTTAGCCCTGGCTATAACCAGTGCCACCTATACCCTGAGCACTGGTGACCAATGTAGGCATCACTACAATGACCTACAGAGGAGGAAGAGAGATACCCTCAACCACTGGATCAGGGAATTTAGAACTGCAGACATCCCACACCAGTATAAGTATCAACTTCAGAGAGGACTTGTAAGACTTAAGAGCTGAATATAGGCAAGACTAGTATTCATAATGGTATTCTGTT
Source organism: Protopterus annectens (assembly GCF_019279795.1). NCBI lineage: Eukaryota > Metazoa > Chordata > Ceratodontiformes > Protopteridae > Protopterus > Protopterus annectens. Next base: position 1,722,353,307 of record NC_056728.1, on the reverse strand, counting down.
CTGTTTTTTCTAGAAACACAAGAATCTCCACAAAACTTCACAAAACAGAATGTCCTTCATGATAACGAAACCAACAGAAGGCTAAAACAGAATTCTTATTTATTAAGACTTCTGGTACCTCGGTCTTTCGCCTTCAAGGAATAAATACACCAGTGAAATCACTTCTTTTTATACATCAAGTACCCCAATCAAATCACCACTTAGCTTCCCAATTAAATAATTCAATAATTAACTAATTAAACAGTCAAATGTATATACAAACATCTTAAATGGAACTAAGTCATCTCAAATTTTATACAAAACACAAAAATAAATACAATCTTTCCCCATTTTCCATCCAAAACATCCTTTTAATACAAATTATAATAAATACATTCAAAGGGTAATATTACTATCCAAATTCATACCATTGGGAAACAGTGTATGAAAATTAATAATCATTCTACATTCAAGTTTATTTAGTTCCCTTTTAAAATTGCCATTATTAGCTGATGGTCGTCCCAGAACACTAAAGAATAAGCTACTACATGATCCCTCGTGCTTTAAGAAAAAATGAGCAGCTACTGGACTTTCAGACTTATTTCTCCTGATATCACCAAGATGTTCTAAAATCCACACTTTAACTTTTCTAGTGGTTTGACCAATGTACCAACAGATATTACTACATCCACATCCGACAATGTAAATGACCTCACAAGAATTACAGTTATAAAATTCCCTGGCTGTATAATTTTTACACCTATTCAGGTTCTTAACATGATTACACACTGAGCATCCACCACGTTGGTGCATGCCCCCTTTGCTACTCAACATTACCCTTGAGATCTTCCTATTAATTCCTTGAGGTTATTATGTCTTCCATAAGAAAATGTTATGTGTTTGGGAAATAAGGAGCCAACAAAAGTATCCTCATACACAACATCCCACACCTGCCTCACAATCTTTTGCAAGATGGAAGAAAATTCAGAATAACTAGTAACAAAAACTATTTCTCAGAATTACTATCTAAATCTATCTGATTTATAACTTTTCTAGCTTGATTCCTACCAACCCCCATTGTATGAAAATTAATAATCATCCTACATTCAAGTTTCTTGCTGTACATAAAATATTTGTCTCTCAACATTGTCTCAGAGGTATTATTGAAAATTCTCCTGAATTCACTATAGGGGAGAGATTGCATCAGATGAGGCAAATGCATACTCCCTGCATGTAAAAAAGTGTTAACAGCAGTAGGCTTTCTGAAAGGTTTATATTGAACCTTCCATCTGCTATTACCATAAAATTCAACATCCAAAAAAGAAATGCTCTCAGTCTCTATGTTCCAAGTAAATTTTAAACCTGAGGATTGTCATTAAGTGAATGCATGAAACCCAAAAAACATTTTCCATCACCTCTACAAACAAATATTAAATCATCTATAAACCTTTTGTAATAAACTACATTATTGACAAAATACTCATTTAACACCATAAACTGCCTTTCAAAATCTCCCATGTAAATAATAGCGTATGTGGGGGGAAAAACTGGCCCCCCATTGCTGTGCCCTTCAGTTGCAAATAAAACAAATTTTTCCACTTAAAATAATTGTGAGTTAAACAAAATTCTAAAAGAACTAACAAAAAAGCAGAACAAGGTCCTTCCCCTAACATGCTGGCTACAGCTTCCATGCTCCATCTCCGATCTATATTAGAATATAAAACATTCACATCTACTGTAGCCCAAAAATAATCCTGTTCCCAGTCCAGATCCCTCAACTCCATACATACTTCATTGGTATTTTTAACATGTGAAGGGACCCTGTCTAAGAATTTCTTCAAATGTAAGTCTAAGAAAAGACTAGCACGCTAAAGAAAGGAACCTATCCCAGAAATAATGGGCCTCCCCGGTGGATCTACAAGACTTTTGTGAATTTTAGGAATGACATATATAAAAGGGTCTTTGGGCTCCTTAACAATTAATTTTTTAACATCCAAAGATTTTTAAAAAATAACGTCATTCTTTGGGGTCATTTACATTGTCGGAACTAAATAAACTTGAATGTAGGATGATTATTAATTTTCATACATTATTTCCCAATGGTATGAATTTGGATAGTAATATTACCCTTTGAATGTATTTATTATAATTTGTATTAAAAGGATGTTTTGGGTGGAAAATGGGGAAACGTATTTATTTTTGTGTTTTGTATAAAATTTGAGATAACTTTGTTCTCTTTAAGATGTTTGTATATACATTTGACTGTTTAATTAGTTAATTATTGAATTATTTAATTGGGAAGCTAAGTGGTGATTTGATTGGGGTATTTGATGTATAAAAAGAAGTGATTTCACTGTTGTATTTATTCCTTGAAGGCGAAAGGCCGAGGTACCAGAAGTCTTAATAAAGAAGAATTCTGTTTTATCCTTCTGTTGGTTTCGTTATCATGAAGGACATTCATGTTTTTCTGCTGTTCTGTTTTTTCCACAACTGCCCATGATCATGAGGTAAATGTCCAAAGCCATGGGGATAGATTGGCGAGGATGACTTAAAGCATGTGGTGTGTATGCAGCAGATGAGTAGTGTTATTGTAGCATGAAAAGTTAAAGATAGCTTTTTTTGGTATTTTATAGAGTAGTATCAAATGAAACATGCATATCTCAACTGTAAAAGCAAGTATGCATGCATTAGTCTGTAGCACAAACCAAGAGTATAATATTAGGCTTTAGTCAGAGGTTGTGGGTTCAAATACCACATTTCCCAACTATACAGTACTGTTAATTTTTCAGTTATATTTAAATTAAATTTAAACCTCTATACCAGTGACACAAATGCCCTGCTGTAAACTGTAATTTGTATAATTGGAACACAAATATGTGCAATATATGCACATGTCAAGGAGTACTTTCTGCAATCTGTAGTATAGTGTGCATCTGTTAGGAGGTGGTAGTCTTAAAAGTAAAATTTATCTGTTATGAGTTGGTAGTCTTAAAACTAAAAGTTAAGATAATAGAGTCAAATAATTTTAGCAATGCACTGTATGTCACATATGAAGGTACTAATCTTATCTCTTTTTTTCCTCTCACTCCAACCCTTATCTCTGTTTTTATTTTATTTTTATTTACTTCATTTTTTACATTTTATTATATGTCATCAAAATGTGTCCATGTCATCCATGTGTACCATATCACTAAATGAACCACAGCACAGCAGGGTAGGCCTGCTGCACAAGATCTGGCTACCCCCCCGCCACCGGCTCCAGCACCATTGCCCAGCAGATCTAGGACCCAGCCTGTCAGCACCACCTCTGCTGCCCCTGCACTACCTGCTCCCTCATGTATTCCAGCCCTGGAGGGTGGTCCAGTGGTATCCTCCGGGAATAGTGCCAGAGGTGGTGATTTTATCACCCTTGCTGAATTGCCATGGATGGTATGTAGGGTTGTGCGCTGCACTGTTGGGGCACACCTATGTCAACTGGAAAAGCTGCTCTCCCTCATTTCTCAACGTACCAGGAGGAGGAGAAGGAGACATCAAACACTCCAGCCAGTGGTGGAGTGAGGTGACAGTGATGACAGTCCAGTGTGTAAGGACTCAATTCTTACTGTTGCCCAGCTTGACGACCATGGATTCAGGATGTCCTCACCCTCTCCTCAATCATGGTGTTCCCCAACCTTTTGAGTCCATCACCATTCCCATCTCTTGTCTTGTTTGTCTTGTCATTCTGCAAATGCTTCCTCACCTACCTAACTTACCTCACCTCAACATTCTACATCCCTTCCCCAACACGGGCGCCTGTCCCATACATAGCTCTCCATTTCACACCTGTGTCCTCATGACACACTTTAGTCAGTCCAGTTAGCTATACAGCATGATTGTGTTGTGGTCACCCCTCTCTCTGGAGGTGAAAGTTCAAATTCAGTTAATATTTTCCATGTGTTCACTTTACACTGTTAAAGAAATTGATAGCTATGGTCCTGTCCTATCTCCCTCCTGTATATTCCTGCCCTTCTTTCCCTTTATTCTTTTCCCTACTTGATCCCCATTTCACTACTGTCCTATCTACCCATTTCACCTCTTTAAGGCATTTTTTACGTGAAGGTGCACATCATGCACCAATGAACAGTAACAGGGAATGGCAGCAATGTATTTAAAAGTATTAGATATAGTGGCAATATATTTAAATGTATTTAAAAGTATTAGATACACCTGTATTCAAATCCAGTACCATCTGGCCCCAACAAGGAATGTATCAATGCATTAACATGTGCTGACAGAGAGTCACTTAAACAGCAACTGCATTTCATAGACTTAATACTAACTGTCAGAATTTAGCAATGCAGCTCGCATTTGTGCACTCCTTACTTATGTATAAGCATGTGTATCTGACATGCATATACACTTTGCTAACTGTCACGCAAACTCGCTGCTTGACGCGCTATGGAAATGTACATATTATGGTGTATTACTGGGGTCTATATTACATCAGCGAAATGGCATTTTGCCGACACATATAGAACGAAATCCCAAAATAGTGAAGGCTCAGGTCAGCAATTTTTTTTCCCAGAGAAAAATATTACTTGGCCTGAGTCATGATATTGCCCTTTACCCCACTGTAGTGCAATCTCGAAGTTGGTATATTTAGTCACATTGGGGGGTGTGGGGGGCTAAGCCCCCCCATTTTGTTATGTTTGAAGTGGTGTGTATGTGTTTTTAGTGCAAGCAATTTCTTTCCCAGGAAAAATTTGTTGTTTTGAACATTCTCAGTTTTGTGAGATCGCTGAATATGTGTTGATGAAGAGGCATTTGATGGAACGCCTCTTTGAACATTTAATATAGACCTATATTACTGCTGTTTATTGTCCATTCTCTTTGTATGACACATAATTACATGTGTAAACATTACAAACTGAGGGCCCTATCTAACAATATGTCACATATTTACAATTCATCCATCTGTTGCCACCCCCCAAGCACTATAATCCTGGTGTCTCAGTACTGTTTCCACACATATATCAACCACAGTACAAAATGTAATAGCAAATGTGTGTTATCCAATGCACATCAATCTGGTAACATGCAGAAATACAACTATTGATCCATATGCTTTATCTGCAAGGCTGAGGAAGGAATCAGCATGGACCACATCCACAGGGACATAGATGAATTTCAACAAACTTGACTCTACCCATGTTGTTTTTGACAAGGATAGATCTTGCTTATTGAACCTTGTGGAGTTCTTGGATACTGACCCCACAGACCTGGATGAGGGATAACAGGACATACCACCTATGATGATTTATCCAAGGCCTTTGACACTACACCTATTCATGTGTCATAGTGAAGATCTCCCATGTGGGAATTAAGCCATACAGTACAGGGATAGACAACTGGCTCAATGACATAACACGCACTATCAAAGTAGGGGACTGCACTTCCACCACTAGCCCACTCACCAGTGGAATACCACAAGGATCTGTGCTGGGCCCTCAGCTGTTTGCAAACTACTTCCCTGAAGTGCAGACAATGGTAGATGGCCTGTATTTACCATGTTTGCAGATGACTGGTAACTGGATGCTCTAAAAGCCCCCCCCAATGATGGTAACATGTTATGGAAGGGGCTGCCACACACAAATCGTTGGTGCCAAACTCATGGGACTGAACCTTATTCCATACAATGGCTCATTGTTACTTTTGGTAATGAAGTACCCCTGCTAATTATGAATGCATAGCACCCCTCCAAGCTCAAACACAGTGTTGTGGGACTTGGAAATACATGTTGATAGCAATCTATACTTTCCTGACTATGTGCCCATTGGGGTGACACACACATTCTACATTGTGCATATCATACATATGGGTATCACATTCAAGACCAGGGTGGTCATACACTAATTGAGTACAATGATCTCTTCTGTTTGTACCTCACCAGACACCTGCAGCAATTGGAGAAAACACATGGTTGTGCCTGGGAGACTCCAGGGCCTCCAAACATAACATACATGGAAAGTCTGAAAGACCTGTCAATGTACACAGTATCATGCAGGCTGCTGAATGGTGACCTATGCCTGCCCTACAGATCAGTCACAGACCCTGCCCTACTGGAAATGCTGGAAATCAAACAAGACAAGAATAACTTAGTCCAGGGTGCTCAACCTAGCCTGTGACATAAATGGAACATGCCAGAGGGATAGATATATCCCCTAACGACTCACACTCCTCTGTAATAGGCTCCCACTGCTTGTGAATCAGTGCTCCTCATTGACTCTGTTCAAGCGCAACTTTGACTACTGGTTGGGTGATTGTAACATCACCTCTGGGGTGGCACCTATGTCTCTCATGGACAGGGTCAGCTGGTGCTGCTCATAAATTCGCTCTGCTAACAATGACCATCCAACTATACTCAATAAGGGTAACTGTGTTTTTACACAGCTATGCTTCTAAACACCATAGGGCCATTAAGCTAGTAGCCTCCAATGAACATATGAAGCTATGAGCCTATGCCGGTCTCCCAACATTTTGTTTCCCATATGGCCTGCTGATGACATCTACTATACGTTCATCTGCAGTCGTAAAAGTCAGACTTGTGCCTTGGCACTTTTGCAACATACTGTGTTCTGCAGTCTGTGTACTTAGGTAGGGATTCTGTTCTAACTGCAGTCAACTGTGTGTGTGTGTGTGTGTGTGTGTGTGTGTGTGTGTGTGTGTGTGTGTGTGTGTGTGTGTGTGTGTGTGTGTGTGTGTGTGTGTGTGTGTGTATGTGTGTGTGTGTGTGTGTGTGTGGGTGTGTGTGTGTCTAGCCAGAAGAGCAGAAATGTGTAACCTACAGTTACTGCTCCAATACCATGAATTGACAGTATTTGGATACTTGCACATGCCTACAGATCCATTTCATGCAGGCCTCCCAACTTCTTCTCTCCAACATGCACTACTGATGTCATCCACTACAAGTTGGCCTGCAGCCTTGTAAAAGTCAGACGTGTGCCATGGCGCTTGCTTAAAGTACTGAGTTCTGTAGTCTGTGTACTTAAATATGTAGGGATTCTATTCTTACTGCAATCAACTGTGCATGTGTGAGCTATTGCTTGACATTATATAGAGCATTTTACACTAGCATGTGGGACACTGTTATATTCTCCTCAGCAGATACTGCTGATGTCATCAGCTATATCAGATTTTTGGATATGCAGTACTCCCACCAGGGCAGAGTCAGAGACTGGCCTGGAGACCAGGCAGAGATCACCTCATTCTATACAATAAAGATTACAGTGTCATGGCTTTTAATCTATCCACATACATCATGGCATGGTTTGTAGGCCCTGTGTTATGTTGCTGAGTAAGCCCTGTGGTCTCTCCAGCTGCTCCATGTGTCTGGTAAGGTACATGTAAAAGAAAGCATTATACTCTATTAGTGTTATGATGAGGTTTGACTACAGTGCTGTAATACAGTCCTAAGATCTCAGTATGATGGCGTGACTTATGATGTGCATAACATAGGCTTTCAATACTAATATGGACACTTGGTAGTCAAAGTTCAGATTGCTATCTACATGTGTTCCCAATCCTTGCATTACTGAGTTTCTGCATAGCAGGACTGTTGTCAATTCTGTGATTAACGCAGAATTCCACTTTTCAGACATTCATTACAAACACACATTTCTGCATGCATTTGTAGATCATGTGCCTTTGTCACCATTCAGTTGTGTGTGTTACCTCCTCCTGTACTATGTTTTCACCATTGGTGGACTCAATGATTGCACTCAATATGCAAGAATCAGCAAACTTGGTAAGCCAAAGGCCATATACTTTAGCCTGAACTGTCAAGAAATAGAGTTCAAACAGTGAAGGGCCAAGAATAGATCCCGGGGTTTTTCCAACAGTGACAGCTCTACTGGTACAGGCTAATTCACCAACTTTCACATGATGTGTTCTGGCACTGAGCCAACTGGTTACCCATTAACTGATGTAAGGGCTAATCCACAGCTTGGAGGTTTTCTCAATGATAACTGCGGGGGGGGGGGTATTGTGTCAAAACCCTAGGCTAGATCATGATAGGCAGTATGCACTGTCTTACCTTCATCCAGGCCTATCACACTTATGCACCTTCTTGATACAGTTGAATACACAGTTCGGCACACCCTTCCCATGGCCTATGTTCCCATACAAGGGTGTCCATCAACATGCATCCACCTGAGCTGGGAGGACAGCACCTGATACATGCATGTATAGAGATATCCTGACTCTCCTCAACTGTGAGGTAGACCAACATATCATGAATCTCTTCTTTTTGTACACTAGTAATGCTCCAGGTGTGTGCAACAGACTTGTGTGAGTTGTTAATGCTACAGCAAGTCCATTACATCTGATCGATACATGATGAGAACAATATGATACATGATGAGAACAATATGATCTTGTGGAACTTGACCAGATCAAGGCATTTGACTCAAGGCCATACTGAGTTATTCAATCAATACTATCAATATGTGGCCATAAACAGCTATATCACCAAATGGGTAGACCAGTGTATGATGTATATGGCATCTCACTATGTTGAAATGTGTGATGTGACGTATATCTCAGGTCCAGTGATCAGGTCGGTACATTGGGGTATCTGCTAGGCCCTTTCCTGCCCATTAGTTAAATGATAGACATCACAGATGACATACACATGCTGTGTCTAAGAAGCTGCCTGAAGGACTACAGATTGTGCGCAAATATTGACTCCAACTGTGATATTAGTAGAATACAGACAGTATCAACACATACCAAAAACTGCTGCCACAGCTATGACAACACCTGCATTGACAAGTAACATGGAGGGGATTGTTGAATCAGGAAACAACCACACCACCAAAGTATAATGTAGACATCACACCCTATAATCAGACTAATAGGTATGTGACCCATGTCCTGGGGTAGGTGGTAAGTGGTACATCCACCAGCATGTGGTCACAGTGCTGACTAATGTAACACAAGTAATGGGTATGTGAAGGACAAGCAATCAGAGGACATAGTACCTTCATGGTTCCCAGCCTTCATCACACCAATAACTGTGTATAATGCACTCTTCTTCATGTACCTCCCTTCACATCTTCCAGTGATGTGTAACTGAAGTTTACCAACTTTGTCACAGTGCACTGTCATACAGCTTATTGGCCATACCAAGGTATTCTTTCTGTTGAATATACATGACTGTCTGATGGTGCGGAACACCAATCAAGTTGTTACATCAGATGAATGTGTGCTAACTGTTCTGCTTCTGCACACACTACATACATAGGTGTTTGACAACATTAATGACATATATATCATTCATGACAATGTAGATTATGCTATATATATATATATATATATATATATATATATATATATACCTACATATTTATATGCATTGCACACATGGCAACTAGCCTGTATTGCCCATACTGTCGCATACAGTGCCCCTCCTAACACATCTTGCAGACATTACAGTGCCAGGACAGTGTGCGTGGTTATCCTCATTGAGTGTGGCTGTATCATAATAGTTGTCAGCAGTGTGTGTGTGTGTGTGTGTGTGTGTGTGTGTGTGTGTGTGTGTGTGTGTGTGTGTGTGTGCAGGCCCACCTCTTATTACTCTACATCACATATGTTATGTCAGAAGCATTGGATTAGTGGTGGTGCTACTCTGATATTGCCCAGTTAATGCGGTTGGTTCTTTTAATATTTTCCATGATCTGTTACCTGTGGCCACCTTGCTGAGGACCTCTGTTGAGAGTGTACTCATATTTAGGCATATCAGTTTGCATAGGTTCCTATTATGTGATCGCAGATGCATTTTGTCGAATGCATCTTGATCTAATGTAAAAGAACAAAAAGGCAAAATAGCGAAACAGCTTTTAAGCAAATTTTTTCCCTTGGAAAGAATTCGCTTGGCCGCTTCCTTTACTTTGCCATTTTCGGCACTGTAGTACGATCTCTGAGTTAGTATATTTAAGTTGGGGGTGCACAGCCCCCCACATTGGGGGGGTGTGGGGGATGAAGCCCCCCACTTTATGTAATGTTTTAATTTTTTTTTTTTTTTTTGGAACTGCAATGTTTTTCCCTTGGAAAACAATTGCTGTTCTGAGCTTTCGACATTGTAAGCTTTCACTTTTGTAAGCGTGCAATAATATAATTATAGACCCAGTTTGCACAGTTTCACAATATGCACTCTATCCCATTTGTATTTCAGATCCCTGATAGATGTCCTCTGCATTCTTCATGTAAGGATACTTATGTCACACACCACTCATCCTCCCCAGTGTTATGTTACCTTGTGTGACAATCACATACAACACATTTTCACTGTACAGCCCATACTGTACCATATGGATATGTGCTTGGTGTTGCTGCTACAACCATATTCCATTGACATGCCCTCCTCTGTTGTGCATGAGGGAGTTTCATCTGTCCTCTTTCCCTGTGTTTATTCCTACCATATATCTGTGTGTCTCTATTCAATGAGCACACTTCCCCTGAGTGATCATTTTATATGGCAGTCCACGTCCTGTTACAGATTATTAACACAGCATCAGTATGGACTCCCAGGAATGGGATATCACAATATTCTGCACTATAGGTACACTGTCCTGTACTGTGTTTGGACCATATACTTCTCATTCGTAACTCTCAACTCTCCAGATATTCCCAGGATATCCAGATATTTTCCTTAACTAATTTGTGGTTTTCTACCATATCACTGGTATGGCGTCTGCACTGATGTGACTCAGTAATACATACATTTAAGTGCATACTTCTCACTTGTCCTATGTGCAGAATGTCCAGTTTCTGTCTCATATTTGTGATTTTTTCCTCATAACATTTTTGTTTTCTGTCAAATCATTGTTATGTCATTGCAGAGTGAAGTCAGAAACTGATGACTAACATTTGATTTTCAAACTGCATGCTCTTCAGAAGGTTCATGCTAATGTATAGCCTATTATTCTATCAACTTTCTAAGTGTGGAAGTGCAATATTAAAAATCTGTCCCTATTTTGGGGCCTGTGTCCCCTTATTACGTATGCCTTTGTTCACATATCTTGCTCAAAGGGGATGACAGGTATGTTTGAGTTTCATTCTACCACATTTCTGTGTTACATCTGTGGCAAATATGTCCCTATTTCTGGTTAAATGTCCCATCATTATGTTGGCCTTTGTGGAAATATGTTTCACTAACAGATGCACAGCTATCTGTGAAGCCCTGGTGGTCATTGCGGCATTCCGCACAAATGCACAATACATAGTTGCTCTGATTTATACAGAATTGTATCACATTCACTTATATGGTTTCCTGGCTGGCAACACTGTTGCCTGCCATGAAACCTAATTTAGGCACACCATGCGGCATTAATATGCATTGCGCACTCATGCTTCGTGTACCATCGTGCAAACACATAAACTCTGTGTAGGCTTTGTGTGGAGCCTACACATAGTTTATTAAATCCTGGGGTACATCTTTTTGCTGGGTTATTTCAACCATTAATGTTTAATGACATACATTTATAACCTGCCATTTGTATTAGACAAAACTTTATATATTAACAAGACATTAGACATAAAACAGTCAAGAACATTTCTTTTATAACATTTCTTGACATAGACAAGAACCTAATGACTAAAATTAAATAACTAATACTAAGAACAAATCTACTCCCTATCACAAAATAACACATTCCTGGTTTGATGATGTAATCATACAAACTCCTCTTCAGACTTGCCTTAAATTATCTAGCCTAATCTTATTGCAACTACTTCTATGTCAATCCTAACATCGATTTTAAACTGTATATTCAAACTCACTCAGTTTTAGTTAGTTCAAACTATGAACTTACTTCAATATGTGAACCTAATATCGCTCAATATATTTAAAACTGCAAAACTATCTTTGTTAAATAACATTAATATTATTCTATATTATTATTAAAGCCCCTCTAATAACATATTTTTATGACCTTTATACATATAAATGAATAATATGGTATCTTTAGAATCTCTGGTATTACCAGTATAGAATGAATGTATAGGCTTATTTCTTTCACCTTACTATATTATCAAAACCTCTTTTTATATAATCATACAATTTTTAGGTTTAAATTGATCATAATATACTATTATCAGGTCATGAATTATCCTTTGTGAGTAATACATAGTTTTATTGGCATCACAAAACAATGCTGATAAGACCCCATGTTGTCTAATAATACTATTCTCTGGCTTTATTCCTTTGAACTATATAAATGCCAGAACACCTGCAACCAAAATCGTGGGGAACTCAGTATTTATTATGATGCAAAACCATAATGAGATAACCTCAGCCCATAACATAAGCTTGCAATACCAAGAGTGCTTTCTTTCATAACTTTGTCATACCCTGACCTCTAATACTATCAACATGAACTGAAACAAAAAAATGAGACATTAAAGTACTAATGTATCACACCACAACAAATGTAAATAAGCATAAGTCTAAGTTTGCTTTATCTAAAATCAAAATATATATGAATGTCAACCTATTTATAATCAATAGATATAACATGTATTTAGACACCAACGGAGTATTCATTATATAATTCAAATTAGCCCAATCTACTATTTGTCATACTCAAAGATGTATTTAATTTGTATACAAGTTAAACTAAACACTAGTGTATTGTCAGTCATAAATATGTCTACAAATAGCATATTTATGCACAAGTAAACAAAAAGCATCAACACTAGCTAGAGTATCAGTATGAATGTAAAAAACAATACTTCTAACTATGTTAAGAAACAAATACAGAACTGTTATATATAGTCTGGTCTCCTATCAAGTATATGACTGTATCAGCCTACCAATACATCTATTTCAGTATTATTTTTATACTCCATAATTACATTTAAGTACTACATTATTTACAACAATTAAAAACTACATTTTCTGTATTTCACAATCACAAATGTAGGTCTAGAATTTTATTTATTTAACATTTGTTTACCAGGAAAGGTTGACTGGGACAGAGCCCATTTTCAGTGGAGGCCCGAAGCGAAATGCTCCAGATGCATGTCTTTGGAACGTAGGAGGAAACCAAAGCAACCAAAGGAAGCCCAGATGAATGCAGGGAGGACATGCAGACTCTGCACGGAAGGCACCCCAGCCAAGAATAGAACTGGACAACTTCTTGTTGTGTGGTGACTATGCTAACCACTGCACCACTGTGCCACACATATAGTATCGCCTGCTACATAACTTACATGTCATGGTATAATTTCAGTATATACAAGGATATATTACTCTGAAGCTCAGTTTCCTTTAACTGACTCTGTGGCAGCAAGTGTTAATGCATTGCTGTTGGAGGCAGATAGTGCTGAGTTTGAATACAGGTGGAAGTAATAGTTTGTGGGAGGCTGGCATAATAGTTAAGGTGTTTAACTTACAGACATGAGGTGCAAGGTTTAATTCTCACAATGGGTAATTGGCTAGGCTTAAAATGGTCCAGAAGGGCAGTTAGCCTAGTACTAATCTATGAAACTGCATGCATTAATTACTGTGCATATTTTAATACTTCCTTTACTAACTTACTATTTTTAAAATCATGTAACTTATTTTAATTATGCGAAGCTTCTAAAAGAACAAGTTGCATACATAAAGTACCAGATCTTAACTAACAAGACAAAAAGCACAGTAAAATCAATGCAGTTCAAGCAAATTCAAACATACGTTCCCATACTGTTAAAAATATATTTACATCATTCTTTACTAAAAAACTGAAGAAGCTTTTTAAGTGTTTCATTTCGAACCTAATAATCTTTTTATTAACTATTTACAATAAAGCTTTATATTTAATGTTCACCTTGTTTAATTTAGTCTTCTTCTCTGCCTTGGCGATCTTGTGAAAGTATTTCCTATTTCACAGGAAGTTTAAAGGTCAAAGAGTTCTTCCTGATGCTGCAGCAAGCTTAAAACATCATTGGGGAGCTTCTGTGAGTGATAATTAGTTTGAGACTCGTTCTAAGGCTTAAAAATCACTTAAATATGCTTCATGTCGGAAAAACAGTTTTTAGCTTCACTTTTAAAGCTGTAAAACACTCTTGACTGCATCTGGCAAGCTGCAGCAGTATAGAAAGCCACTTTAAATGGATTTTTACATGTAAAATTGACAGTAAAGCTGTTTCACGAAAAAAATATGTATACCTTTCATTTAACATTAAAATCACGTAAAGAACCAAGGCTACGTTTCCATACAAGCCATATAATCTTTTAAACAACCAAATATTTAGTAGGAGAGAAGAAAAAGAGAGAGTGAAAGAGAAAAATAAAGAAATGAAAGAAAAACATTCACTCTACATATATCACACATAATTAAAGTAACAAATGTTACAGAACTTGCCTTTCTTTAAATATCTAATATTTACTTATTTTTAGTACAGAACTGATATGTTATACATTTAATAACACTATACAGTAATAAGACATTTTAAACTATTATTTGAATATGAGCATTACTATTAAAACCATAAGAATTAACCCCTAACTTTTGTTCATGTTATTCAACAGTAACCCATAGAGTTACCACATAGGTTCATAGGTTGATACTAGGCTATCTGCCCTAGGGCATTTACAAACCTAGCCAGAGTGTGTTTGGCTTTCACCACCCTTCTTAGATTAGTTGACTGTGCCTCTGTATAGTAGGTCACAGAAGATAGCCCATTTAAGGTTAGTTTACCATGCCTCTGTCTAGCAGTGACACAGAAGAGATCCCAGGGGTAAATTTACGATCTCCCATCCAAATGTCAGGATTCTTCTTGAAGAGGGTCATTGAGGGGCTCTGTCTGACATGGATTGGGATTTTGTTCCAGAGTGAGGGGTGCCTCTGGGATATGAATCTGTCCCTCCAGCATGTTCTATTTATTTCTGTGCTGAGGTTTAAGTCACTGGAGCGTGTAGTTCTGATGGATTTGGATTGCTTGAGGTGGAGCATGTCCATTAATTCTGGGTTGGACATGGCTTTATACGTCAGGCACAGATTGCCTCTGAGTAGGCGGTAAGCAACTGAGTAGAGCTGGAATTTCTTTACCCTAACTGCGTAGGGCATCTGTTTGAGTCCCTTGATCCTCTTGGTGAGGTACTTTTGGGGTCTTTCTAGCTGTAGCAGGTGTCAGGTAAGGTACATCCCAAATGGGGCATTGTATTCAATTATGGGCCTGATGAATGATGAGTAGAGGGGCAAAATTACCTCTCTTGATCTAGATGTGAACCTCTTCGTGATAAGGTGGGCTATATAGAATGTCTTTCTAACCACTTTGGCAATGTGATTGTCAAAGGAGAGATTGCAATCTACTTGGATCCCCAAATCCCTAATTACTTCTTCCGTACTTAATGGATTACCACCTATGTGGTAATTTGTGGGCACTTTATTTTTCCCAAATGGGATGACTATGCACTTTTTGGCATTTAGCTTTAGGCCATGGCTTTGGCACCAGTTATCCGTCTCTGTGAGACCTTTTTGGAGGATGCTTGTGTCAGCCGGTGAGTCAATTATGGCCCCCATTTTGCAGTCATCTGCAAACTTTGTCAGCCATAGTCCTCCTGTGTATACCAAACAAGAGAGGTCCCAGGACTGAGCCTTGTGGGACACCACTTGTAACTGGTTTAGAGTCTGACATGGCACCTGCAATTCTGACCATGTGGGTTCTATCCCTAAGCCAGTTTGCAACCCATCTTGTGACATAGGGGTTGATGTTTAAGCTGGTGAGCTTATTTATGATGCCCGAGTGGGGTATTGTGTCGAAGGCTTTTGCAAGGTCAAGGTAGGCTGTGCGGACTACCTTCCCTTAGTCTATGGCCTTGGTGACTGTTTCAAAGAAATTGACCAGGTTTAAGAGGCAAGATCTGCCCTTAACAAAGCTGAATTGGGTAGGATCCAGTGTTTGGAGGTTTCCAATGTCTTTGTTTATGAGTTCCATGATGATACGCTCCATAGCTTTGCAGACCAGGCTAGTTAGGCTTATAGGGCGATAGTTTCCGGGGTCCATTGTGGCACCACCTTTATGGAGTGGGACCACTGTTGCTGTATGCCATTCTTTGGGGACATATCCTGTTGTAAAGCTGAGACTGAACAGTGATTTTAAGTGAGGGTTCAGTTCTTCTTGGAGCTCATGTAAAACGCAGCCCAGGACACCATCTGGTCCTATTGATGCTGTGTTTTTTGCTTTGGAGAGGGCAGCTCTCATCTGTGCATCTGTGATGTCAGGGAGGCTACACTCTGTTGGGATAGTCATTTGCTCATTTGGGGGGGAGAAGTTTGCACTGAACCTGTCTGCCAGGATGTTGGCAATGTCTGTGGGTTCAGTGTATTTTTTGTCATTTTGCACTAACTCAGAGCATATCTGGGAGTTTCCACCCAGGTTCCTGGCATAACTAAAGAAAGCCTTGTGATTATCTTTAGCGTCTTGTGCAATTTTTCTTTCGAAGCCAGCCTTAGATGATTTTATGAGGGATCGTAGTTTCTTGCTAGTACTGATCAGAGTTGCCTTCCCTTTCAGGGATTTTGCTCTATCATGTAGTAGCTTCCTCCTTCTGTTGTACAGCTTATTTATGGCTGGGGTCCACCAGACAGGTCTCCTGCCTTTGGAGGGGTGTGTCTTGGTTTTATTTGGGATAGCACAATCCATGCATTCCTGTAGGTATCCATAGAATGCATTTGTAAAGGATTCTGTGGTTTGGGCCGTATTTTCTACTGGCCCTGGGGCTTTGAAGGATTCCACCCCGGTTTTGAGAAGTGGGAAGTTTGCTTTTGAGAAGTTTTTGACCATGGTTTCCTTTGCTGAGGGTGGGGACGGGATATGGATGTCCATAGTGATTAATTTATGGTCAGATCTTACCAATGAGGGGTATACCTCTGGTATGGAACATAGAGTCCACATGTTGGTGATGATCAGGTCCAATATGTTTTCCCCTCTTGTGGGAGTGGTGACCAGTTGTTCCATAGCATTTGAGTTTATAAATTCTAGGAACCATTGGGCTAGGGTGTTGGGGCTTGAGTAGTGCTCCCAGTCTATATTTGGGTAGTTAAAGTCACCCAATATAATGGTGTTTGGAGAGACCTTCATATTCTCCAGTGTCTTCAGGAAAGCCGAGTGGGGTTCTTGAGTTTGGAAGGGTGGTCTGTAGCAGGCTACAAACTGGAAGGCAGTTTTGCCCACTGTTAGTTGCACATGGATGGTCTCAGATGCTTTGTGCAGTGCCACTAGCCTGGAGGTATGGGTATCTTTGACGAATATGGATACTCCCCCTCCTCTTGTGGTTCAGTCTGAGTTTTGGGGCCGAAAAGCATGGTATGAGGTATAGCCTGGTAGTGCTGGGGTGCTCTCGGGAGCCTTGAACCAGGTTTCTGTTACTGCACAGATATCGATATTCTCCATACTGAGGAGAGCCTCCAGTGCGTGCATCTTGAGGTTTAGACTTCTGGCATTGAGCAGCATTACCCTTAGTTTCTTTTTCCTTGTGTTGTCTAAGGAAGTGGGTTTCTCTTTTGAGCCTTGCCTAAAAAAGGCACTATGGGGGTGGCAAGAGCCTTGGCCAGTATTTGAAAACCCAGGGGTGACAGGTGCAAGCCGTCCCTAGCGAAGCATCGTGGCTTGTCAAGCATGTCATCCCAGGCTGACAGACACTGGATCCCCTTTGAGTGACACCAATACTTTAGCCAATTGTTGAAATTGATCATTTTGTCTTTATACTGTGGTATCATTCTTGGTGAGGGTAAGATGCTACTCAAAGTCAGGGTCATACCGGCCTGGGCCACATGATCAGAGAGCTCCTCTATGTCTCTTTTCATGTAATCCAGGGAGGTACATCTCAGGTCATTCACACCAGCATGGACAATGATGGAGTCATATTTGTACTTGGTTTGGAGTGACCTGAGTGCTTGTGTTATGTGGCGGATCCTGGCACCTGACAGGCAGCTTACAGTGACCTTCTCCTTGTTCAGCCTGGCGAGAGGGACATCAGTGTGTCTGACAATAGAGTCACCTATTACAAGTGTATTAGGTGTGTTGTTTAGCCTTAAGGGCTGTGACTGTGTAGCACACTGACTTTGTGAACTATGTGATACATGGGTATTGTTGTGGGGTAGCAGTTGCTTGGATGTCTGCTTTGGAGGTCTCTGTTGCTTGGGCAGATTTTTATTTAGAGCCTCCGAGTATGTTTTTGTGTGTTTATGTGTTTGGTTTGCTGTTGCGATAGGTCTATGTGAGACTGGATTTGTGGTGTGTGTGATTACCTTCTCATCCAGACTGACCGTGCCAGTACTATGTTGAGAGAGCTCAGCCTCCAGTTTGGCTATATAGTTGCATCTCTCACATATATTTGAGCTTGTTGGGAAGAGGAGAGGGTGGTCTGTGTACATAAGGCAGTTGTAACATTGCCTCAAGATTCCCATATTCACCAGCTGGACTGGAGAGTAAACCTGAAGCTGACTTTTGGACATGCCAGAATAGTATAAGAAATTACTTTTTGACTTGATCAAAAAAGAACAATAGGGAGCCAAGTACTTAAAGGGAGTATAAGAGGGTGTAGTGCTTTAGTTTATTAGTGCTTACTTATAAGACACTTATCCTAGCTACTGCTGGATTTTAGAAGGAAAATAGAGTGCTTACTTTGAGATTTGGAACAGTTCTAATGGAAAAAGTGAAGAGCAGACTTTGTGGAGCCGGGAATAGTTTAAACCTGATTAAGTGGCACTGCCTGACGCTGCGCTATGCACAAAAACGCGCAAAAGAGGGTTTTAAGAGAGGGGGATCAAGGAGTTTGGAATTGACCCAAAATGGCCAATAAAACTACAGTTTCTAGGCAGTAACCACTCCCACAGGAGTAGGCAGGCTGTTCAGTGTTTACCACTGCCACTAATGAGCACAGAGACTTCCCTTTAGCCCAAACAAGCAATGGCCTCCAATAAACGTACAAATAGTTCAGAACAGCAAATCTGTAACTGAACTCTTTTTTAAATTTCAGAAAGTGGGAAAAAAGCAAGATTTTTTTGTTTTTTTTTTTGTTTTGTTTAAAGATAGCAAAGATACACAAGTAGCAACAAGTTACAACAGTACAATGAATGACCCCACACTTGAGTGCTAGGCCAGAGACAGGTAAAATGCAAGTTTTAAGAAAAAAAAAAAAAAACGATTTTAAAATAAGTGCAACACAGGAAATGCAGTAAACAGGCTCTAGATGTGTTCTAAATACAGTTCCTAATACAGATATCAAGTTTAGCAAGCTGGAAAATGCCAAAAAGTAGGCGGCAATGCAGAAATCTTAACAAATAATCTGAAGAAAAATACTTAAAATCTCAAAATAAATAACTGTGTACTAAAATATTATCTATGAGAACAAATATAAAAATACAAAAATGTTTTCCTTGTTTCAGATGATATTCTTATTTAGAGGTTAATGAGAATAAGAATATACTAAGAACTTACAACTTGTCCATTATACGTTCAGTCATTTGTCTCTAGTTTTTTTACTTTGTTTTTCTTTTAAATTCCATCCATTTCTTGTGGCTTGCCTCTTTAAGATTATCAGTACCCAGTCCATATCTTCAGTTTTGTCCAGAAGTTTCTTAATTTGTACAAAATCCACTGTTTCATTTAAAGTGTTAAATGTCTTTTGGCCCTCAGTTAAGAAAAGTCTGTGCTTTGATGTTTACTTTCTTTAAGCTTTTTAGAAAGGAAACATACACCTTTATTTTAGTTAGAACAGAAATGGAACAGTCATTATCAAATCTTATGGAGCTGTCTCTTATTTTTAGCCTGTGCTGTCTTCAGGACTAAGTCTGTATCTTGACTTGACATGAATGTAACTATAATTGATCTAGGAGAAGGTGGATTCTTTACTGGTGTGTTTGAGATAGATCTATGTGCTCTTTCAATTCCAAATGAGAGAGCTTCAAGTAAGTTTATGGACTTAGGAAGCCAGTTATTTAAAAATAAAATCATGTTGCCTCCTTCTTCCTTCTCTGTTATTCCATAGATTCTTATATTATTTGTTCTTAATCTATTCTCAATGGGCAGGATTCACGAAGGCTTGCACAGAGTCTAAGAGTAGTGTAAGACTCCATGCAGCCTTCGCGATCCAGGAACAGCCCTAAATTCCGTGTAAGAGACCAGCTAAAACGTCTCTTACATGGAGTGGGCGTGGATATGCTAATCACCTCACTTGCAGCCCAAAGGCATGCAAATGAGGTAGATTAGCGATCCAGGAAGCCCAAAGCAGCCCGTGTAAGAGCCGTTTTAGCTGCAGAAATGTACTCAGTTGACAACTGAGTACGTTTCTGCAAAAACCACAATGGAGCCATGTCAGCTCCAAATAAAGGGTGCATATGTGTCAGGCAGCATGCCAATGGCCAAATATGTGGCCATTGGCAAGGTACCCCGATGCAAATATGAAAAATAAATATTTTTTTTCGCCGATGTTTAAACGCAGCGCAGCCCCGCGCAAACAGGCTGCGCTGTATAAAACATAAAAATGAAGGTTATAAACCCACAAATGTGGGTTTTATGCAATACATGGATTTACAATGCAGGGACCAGCAGACCAAAAACAACATGGCCACCGTTTAGTGGTTGCTAAGGGGGGAAGCTGAGTCTAAGACATGTAACTAAGCATTAGTAGGCAATCTGATGTAAATGAGTGTTAGGATACTGAATTCCACTGTCACATAGCAAATGAGCACATTCTGAGTAGTGTAAGAGATACATAAGGGGGAGGAATAGAGTAGGAGATAGGTGACATCACAGGGGGGAATGGTAGAAAGAAATGCAGTTCATTGGAGGTCAGTGTTACATGACAGATGTCAGACACATATCATGGAAAGAGGAGTGCCACAAGATAAGCATGGGAAAGTCAAGAAATGGAAGGTGTACACTGTTGCTTACACCAAAGTTTCTTGCTGGGCGTGCATGCACACGTGTGCACGCCATGAAGCGCGAGTAGGGCAGTGTGCGCGCGTGTAAGGCAGACTGAGCATGTGGGAGCCTGTTGGCAGACTTGTAAGACTGTTTGCGCTGGTGTGTGCGTGTTTTAACCTGAATAAGCAGATTCTGAACCGTGTAAGCATGTGTGCGCATGTGTAAGCCACTGTGAGCGTGTTTCTGCTGGTATGCACATTGCTCCCCCCTGAGGAAACAGAAAGGAAAAAGGAAGCAACAGAATTAGTAGGAAGCTAGCAGGGAATACTGCTGGAGCTAGCAGGTGAAAACAATTAGAAGCAGGCAATTACACAGGCAGAATAGTAGCTCAGCCAAGCACTTAAAACTCTGCAAACAGCAGTGCAGGATGTTTCTCTCAAGAGACACTGCAAGACAGGAGTAAGCTATTAGAAGTGAAAACTGAAAAAGCTGAACTCAGAGCAGAAATGCTAGGGGCTGCCATAGCTGTCATAAGGAGACATAGGCTACTTGCTGAGGGTGGTGACAATGCAAATGGTGCCAGACAACCCACAGTGAGGAGACGGAGAAGAGTGTACAGGCCCAGGGTCACCTACCATGGGTTACATGAGCTGGAGATAGTAGAGTGCTATAGAGTGGACAGAGACCTCCTGCAGCAAATTGTCGAGCTGTGCAGGCCACGCCTCACACACAGAACCAACAGAGGGGAACCCATCCCAGTGGAAACCAAGGTATGTGTTGGCCTAAGAATACTAGCAACAGGTACCTTCCAGAGACCAACTGGTGATATGATGGGGATATCACAGGCATCAGCCTCCAGGGTACTGCACCAGTTCCTGGATGCCATGTCAGCACATGTCGGTGATCATGTATATTTCCCCAATGCCCGTGAGGTATTGGCCAGCAATATGCGTCTCTTCCAGCAAATAGCGGAATACCCTGAGGTAGTGGGTGCAATAGACTGCACACACATATGCATCAAAGCACCAGCCGGTGAGCGGGTAGGGCCTACATTAACTGCAAGGGCTTCCCCTCCATCAACTGCCAGGTCATGTGTGATGCCCAGGGCATAATAATGAATGTGTGTGCTGGCTGCCCTGGGAGCTACCATGATTCCCATATCTGGCATTTGACGCAGCTGTACCAGACATTTGCCAATGGGGACATCCCACATGGACACCTAGTGGGGGATGCAGGTTATGCACTGGAGCCGTGGCTGATGACACCCATCAGAAATGCACACACACCTGAACAGGAATGCCATAATGAGGCACACGCACAAACACGTAATGTAATAGAGCGTGTGTTTGGGCTGCTCAAGTCACGGTTCCGGTGTCTGGACACATCTGGTGGAGCCTTGCAGTACTCACCAACTACATGTACCCAAATTGTCATGGTATGTGCTATGCTACATAATATGATCTTGCGAAAACAGCTGCAGCAGGACCAGCATAGGGCCGGGCCAAACAGCCCCCACCATTGCCAAGGCCATCACAGGCAGAGCGTGACTCGGAGGAGGAACAACCTGAGCCTGCCCCAGTAGGCAGAAGGAGGCATGCCCAGTATGCCCTGGCCTTGGCAAAGAGGCAACGCATAGCACATACACTGGCTCAGTAGGAACCCTGGGAATGATACCCTCTCTGACTCACTCATATAATAACAGGGATGCCTAAAATGACATAACCTGCTCTCAAACATGTACAGGGAGTGTAGTATGTGCATCCGACAGAGGCAGCCCTGCAGCACCACCTGAGGCATGAATGCCATGTGTTAAGCAATGTAACACCATGTAGTATATGCACACTTGATGACCCTGACTAACATCCTACCCTCACCAAGCATGATGCCACAATATGACGATGAGATGATCAATTGCAATAATTGGCTGAAGTATTGCAGTTAGTCAAAGGGGATCCAATGTGTGCCAGCCTGGGATGACATGCTGAGCATGACATGATGCTCCACCTGCTAGGGGTGGCGTGCACCTATCAGTCCAGGCCTTATGGATACTGGCAAAGGCTGTTGTTACCCACAGTGTGCCCTGAATAGGTAAGGCTCAAAACACAAACCCACCTCCATAGGTATCACAAGGGATAAGAACCTAGATGTAATGCTACCCAATGCCAGAAGTCTAAACAGCAAGATGCATGCAGTCTAAACTCCCCCAGTATGGAGAATGTTGATATCTGTCCTGTAACAGAAAACTGGGTCAAGGCTCACAACAGCACCCTAACACTACCAGGTTACACCTCATACTGTGCTGTACAGCCTCAAAACATGGAACAAGCTACAAAAGGAGGGTGACTAGCAATAATTGTCAAGGATAACCACACCCCCATGTTGGTACCACAACAAGAAGCAGCATGGACTAGCCATGGTCAAGTAACAGTGGCTAAAACTGCCTCCCAGTTTATAGCCTGCTACAGACTACCATCCTAACACCAGGAACTGCACCTGGCCTATGTTGGAATACATGAATATATCAAGCCCTCCAAACCACATTATATTGGGTGACTGAAAATACCCAGACATAGACTGGGAGCATTATACTAGCTCCAACACTGTAGGACAAAAGTTCCTAGAATCCATAAACCAAAATGCCCAGGAACAACGTACCACTCCCACAAGAGGGGTAAGCATACTGGATGTGATAATCAGCAACATGGGTACTGGATGGCAAGATGAGAAGTGTATCCCTCACTGGTAAGACCAGACCATAGAGTAATCACACTGGATATACACATCCTGACCACAGTCCCTGGCCAGAAAACCACAGTGAAAAACATGTGTAAAGCAAAAGTTGCACTCCTCCAAACTGATGTGGAATCCATTAAAGGCCCTGTGCAGGTGCAAAATATGGGCCACACCTCAGAACCTGTTATACAGGCATTCCATGAACACTGCCAGGAATGCTTGGATTATGCAATCCCAAATAAAACCAAGACACAATGCCATACACGCAGGCATCTGGCATGGTGGACTCCAGCCATTACCAAACCATGCAAGAGAATGAGGAAGCTACTACATGATAGAGCAAACATAAAAAGGGAAGTAATCACTGATCAGTAGTATGGCAATAAAATATGTCCACACATACAATCCACTAAGGCCAGCTACAACAAGTTGAATCTGTGAATCTTGAGGCAATGTTACACCTGCCCCAAGTACACAGACAACCCTCAACTCCCAAGAAATACAAATATATGTGAGAGATGCAACCATTTATCCAAACCGGAGGCTGAGCTCCCTCAACTCAGTACTGTCAAAACTAGTCAGGAGGAGAAGGTAACCACACACACCACAAACCCAGTCCCACATAGACCTATCACAACTGCAAACCAAAGACATAAACACAGAAAAACATTCCCGGAGGCCCTAATTACAAACACACCACACCAACAGAGGCCTCCAAAGCAGACACCCAAGCAACCACAACCTCCAAACATAGCACATGCAACACATAGTACACAAAGCTGGTGTGCCAAACAGTCACAGGCCAGAAGGAGAAACAACATGCCTGATACAGTTGTAATAGGTGACTCCATAGTCAGACACACTGCTGTCCCGCTCACCAGACTGAACAAGGGAAAGGGTACAGTAAGCTGCCTGTAGGCTGCTACAATATGCCACATAACACAAGTACGCAGGTCACCCCAAAGCAAGTAGAAATATGATGCAGTCATTGTCCATGCTGGCGTGAATGACCTGAGATGTACCTCCCGGACTACATGAAAAGAGACATAGATGAGCTCTCCGATTATGTAGTCCAGGCCGGTATGACACTGACCGTTTGCAGCATCCTACCCTCACCAAGAATGATGCCACAGTACAAACACAGAATGATCAGCTTTAACAAGTGGCACAATTACTGGTGTCATTCCAAGGGGATCCAATGTCTGTCTGCTTGGGATGTCATGCTTGACAAGCCACGCTGCTGTTCCAGGGATGGCTTGCACCTGTTACCCTGGGCGTCTGGATATTGGATAAGGCTTTTGCCACCTCCATAGAGCCTTTCGTAGGCAAGGCTGAAAAGACTAACCCACCACCCTAGAAAACATAAGTGGAAAGAAACATAAGGGTAATGCTGACCAATGCCAGACGTGTAAACCTCAATATGCATGCTCCTGAGGCCCTCGCCAGTATGGAGAACATTGATGTCCGTGCAGTGACAGAAACCTGCAGCAAGCCTCCTGACAGCACACCAGCACTACCAGGTTATACCTCATATCATGCGTTATGGCCCCAAAACCTGGACCAAAACATAAAAGGAGGGGAGTATCCATATTCAGCACAGACACCCATACGTCCAGGTAACTGACAATGCACGAAGCATCGGAGACCACCCATGTGCAACTAACCATAGGCAAAACTGCTGTACAGTCTGTAGCATGCTACAGACCACACTCTCACACACAGGAACCCCACCCAGCCGTCCTGAAGACACTGGACAGTATGAATGTCCCACCAAATACCAAACAAGGTACTCACAAATTACCACATAGGTGGTAAACCATTATGTATGGAAGGAGTAATCAGGGACCTAGGGACACAAGTGGACAGTAACCTGTTATGTGACACTCACATTGCCAATGTGGCTAGGAAGACTGTCTATATTGGACACCGTATCATGAAAGGATTCACATCTACGTCAACAGAGGTCATTGTGCCCCTATACTGTTCTCTTATCAGACCCATAATCTAGTACAATGCCTCATTTGGGATGTACCTTACCTGACACCTGCAGCAGTTAGAAAGACCTCAAAGGTACCTCACCAAGAGGATAAAGGGTCTCAAATATATGTCATATGCTGCCTGGCTGTAGACACCCCAGCTGAATGCAGTCACATACTGCCTACACAGAGGCGTTGTATGCCTGTTGTACAAGGCCATGTCCAACACAGGAGTAATGGACATGCTCCACCCCAGAAAACCCAAAGCCATCGGAGCTGTGAGAGTGAGAGATGTCAACCTCAACACATAATGAAATAGGATGTGCTGGAGGGACAGATACATAACCCAGAGGCTCCCTACACCCTGGAACAGAATCCCACTCCATGTTAGGCAGAGCCCCTCACTGACACTCTTCAACAGGAATCTTGCCAAGTGGATGGATGATCGTAGATGTACACTGGGGGTCTTCACTGTGTCACGTCCAGACAGAGGCACAGTAAAGTAAATCATAAATGGCCATAATATTCACATAGCAAGGGGTGGCGAAAGCCACACACACTCTGGCTAGGCTTATAAATGCCCTAGGGTGGATAGCCTAGTATGAACCTATGAACCTATGAAGATACAAATTGTACAGGACACTAAGGATAATCACAAGGCTTTCTTAACTGATGGTAGGAACCTTGTTGGGAATTCACAGATATGCTCTGAATCACTCAAATATTACAAACAACATACCAAACACACACACATATTGCCAACATCCAACCTGACAGGTGCAGTGCAACCCCCCCAGAATGCAAAATATCTATCCCAGCAGACTGCTGGCCCCCTGACATTGCAGATGCTGAGGTAACAGCCAGCATCTACAAAGCAAAACACACAGCAGCAATGGTATGAGATGGTGTCCTGGGCTGAGTCCAACATGGACTCCAAGAAGAATGGAATGCCAAATCACACTACTGCTCAATGTCAGCCTTACCACAGGATATGTACCCAAAGAGCAGTGTACAACAACAGTGGTCCTTCTCAACAAAGGTGTTGCCTGAATGGATACTGCAAACTACCACCCCAGAATCCTGACAAGCTTGGTCTGCACAGCTATGGAAAGGATCAGCATGTACCGCAGACATAAAGATATTGGGGACCTACTGACACCGGACCCTACCCAGTGTGGCTTTCTTAAGTGCAGATCCTGCCCCTTAAACATGTTTGACTCATTTGAAACAGTCATTAAGGTCATTGATGAGGGCAATGTGGTCCACACAGCGTAGCTGGACCTTGCAAAGGCTTCCATACAATACCCCACGTGTTCATTATAGATAAGCTCACCAGCTTAAATATAAACCCCTATGTCAGTAGAGGGGTTGCAAACCAGACCAAGGACAGAACTGACATGGTCAGACATGCTGCAGCCATGTCAGACTACAAACCAGATATAACTGGCATCCCACAAGGCTTGGTCCTGGGACCTCCCTCGTTTGGTATATATGTCCCATAGGTACAGGCCAACATGGAAGGACTGTGTCTGAACATGTTTGCAGAGGACTACAAACTGGCCACCATATCTGACCCTCCAGCTGACACAAGCATCCCACAAAGGGCCACATAGAAACAGACAACTGGTGCCATAGCCATGTTAGCAAGCTAATTGCAGAAAAGTGTATAGTCAACCCCTGTGGATATACAGTAAGTGCCCACCAATTACCACATAGGTGTTAACCCATTAAGTACTTAACATGTAATGAGAGACCTGGGGACACAAGTTGATAGATATCCTGCATTGGACAAGCATGTGGCTGTAGTGGTTACAGAAACATACCATATACCCACCTAATCATGAAGGTTGTCAGATCTAGATAAAGGGAGGTCATTGTGGCTCTGCAGTCATCCTTCATCAGCGTTACAATTGACTACAATAGCCCCTGTGGGATGTACCTCAGCAGACACCTCCATCAACTGTAAAGTCCCCAAAAGTACCTCACCAGGAGTATCAAAGAGCTTGAACAGATGCCATGTGTTGCCTGATTAAACAAACTGCAGCTCCACACACTGCCATACTGCCCACCCAGAGGCAAGCTGTGCCTGATGTATAAAGCCATGTCCAAGCTGGAATCAATGAACATGCTGCACCTTGTACAATCTGAATGGCAGTGAGCTATGCACATGAGAGACCTGAACCCCAGCACTGACATACATAGGACAAGCTGTACTGAATGATCCATAACACAGAAGCCACCCCCACTCTTGAGTAAACTCCCAGTACAGGTTAGCCAGAGAGTCACTCATCGACTCTCCTCAAGAGGAATCTTGATGAGTGGATGGGAGATGGTAGGTTTACCCTGGGTATCACTGTTATGTCACGGGTAGACGGAGGCACAGTATACTAACCATGACATATGTCATGGCAAACTCCACTTACAATGTGTGTCGAAGGACAAACACACTCTCCGACTAGCATTAGAAATGGCCTAGGGCACATCGCTAGTGTTTGCCAATGTACACCTATGTTGTGGAATACACTACCAATGTTGGACAAGCCTGGTTTAAGTAGTTCATATCTGAACATAATGCAACATGGTCAGATGTGCACAACTGGCCCCTAACCAGGCTGTTGTGCTCACTATGAAAATGTAAAGCAGTGATAGGACTAAAGCCCAGGATACTGTCCACCACAGTGAAAGTACTGAACCAGTACACTATACGGTACTACAGTGTTAGGTCAGTATGAAAGGATGTTGACAACTGTATGCAAAGTATCCCATGCAAACCCTGCAGGCACAGTATAATCCCTGTTGTGTTCAGACACAAAGCAGTTGGACAGTAACTACACAACATGACACACAACACACAACCATAAACGTGAGATATTGTTGAAGTTCACACTCATCCACAAATGTGGTGGGCTGCAGAGTTCAACATATGGAAAGCTCACACTGGGCATGCTCGCACACTTTGATAAATGAGACATATGTCAGACAACATGCCATGGAAAGCCTGAACTGGGCATGCTCACACACTTAGGCCAAATCTCAGTTTAGCAGTTGGCCACACATATCTGGTATTTGTGCGTGTTATTCCAGGAACCAACCACATTACAGCAATCTGCCCAGTGCACACAGTTAAATGACTACAGAGACATACGTGATATAGTGGATCCCTCTCATATTCAAACATCTTCCACAGATACACAAGTTGTTCATAGAAACAGGGAATGCTATGGCAATAAAGACCTGCAAACAGTCTATCAGCAACAAATATTGTGCATCTGACAATTAAACATATGGGTGTAGAGGTCAACACTAGGCTGTTTGCCCTAGGGAATGACAGCTTAGCCAGAGTGTGCTTGGCGTCTGCCTCCCCAGTACAGTAGGCTACTGTGCCACTGTAAAGTAGGTCACATAAGGCACCGTGTGAGGCTAGTGTGCTGTGCCTCTGTCAAGCAGGGACACAGTGGAGATCCCACGGTTTAAATTTGCTAAGCCACATCCATGTTGTTGGTGTGTGCTGGAAGAGGGTTGGTGAGGACCTCTAACAGTAAGTGGGCATCAATAACAGACTGAGGGAGCCTTATCTGCATTGTCTGGACAATTTCACTGTCAACACTTTGTCGTGATGATTATGAGGGATTGAAGTGTCATGCCAGTACTGTTCAGAGATGTCCTCCCTCTGTGGGCTACTGCTCTGCAATGTATTAGCTCACTCTGTCTGTTGGACAGCTCATATATGGCTGGTGTACACCTGACAGGTGTCCTGTTGTGGAGCAGTCATGGGTATATTTGGGATAGCATGATCAATGCAAACCTTCCACATGCTCATAGAATGCAATTGTCAAGGATTATGCAGAGTGGCCTGTATACTCCCCAGCATGGGTCCTTTGAAGTCTTCCACCCCAGTCTTCACAAGTGTAAAGTCTGCTTTTGATAAATACACTTTGTTTGCAGTGACAACCTTGCCTGGGGGTGGGGATGGGATATGGATGTCCAGGGAAAGGTGGGTATGGTCAGATATCAACAATGGTGGTCTACCTCTGGTGTGGAACAGTGAGTACCCATGTTGCAGATGGTCAGGTGCAATATGTATTCCCCCTTGTGGCTGTGGTGAGTGGTTCTGCCATAGCACATGGACTCACAAATTGTAGTGGCTGTAGGGTAATGTTGTAGAGGCCTGAGTAGTTCCCACACACAATATACCTGTACCTGACGTTAACAACTGGAATGGTGTATGTGAACACCTGCATATCTTGGCACTGTTCCCAGGGAAGCAAAGTGTGTGTCCTGGATGTGGGAGGGTGGTCCGAACTGGTTGTGTTGTGTGTTACAGGTCCTGTGGTCACGAAGCATGGTATAGAACATAACCTGCCAGTGCGATGTGCATATCTGACCCTGAAGTAGGTGGCTGCAAATGCATATATATGCTATCCCCCACCTGACAGGTAGTACTAGATGTACATACCTCTGTAGAAATAATGATGTCAGCACCCTATAAATACTGCAGGTGCAGAACAGATGCCCAGTAATTTGGATAGTGCGCTCTGCTAATGCGTCTCCCTCAAGTGTCATAATATAGTTAGGTAGGGGTTTGAATCCTGCAAATGCTCAGTGTGTGTGGGTGAGCGGGGTTGGTGTGTGTGCAAGTCTGTGTGAGGGAAATGTCCCTTTTGGCAACTGGGAAAACACACTACAGGATGCACATTCCCCTTTCTAAACACTGATGATGTCAGCACCCTATAAGTACAGCAGGAGAAGGGAAACCTCCCAGTAATGCAAATAGCGCGCTCTGCTAATGCGTCCATCTCGAGTGTCATAACATAGTTAGGTAGGGGTTTGAATCCTGCAAATGCTCAGTGTGTGTGGAGAGGGGTTAGTGTGTGTGCAATTCTGTATGAAAGAAATGTCCCTTTTGGCAACTAGGAGAACACACTACAGGATGCACATTCCTCTTTCTAAACACTGATGATGTCAGCACCCTATAAGTACAGCAGGAGAAGGAAAACCTCCCAGTAATGCAAATAGCGTGCTCTGCTAATGCATCCATCTCAAGTGTCATAACATAGTTAGGTAGGGGTTTGAATCCTGCAAATGCTCAGTGTGTGTGGAGGGGGTTAGTGTGTGTGCAATTCTGTATGAAAGAAATGTCCCTTTTGGCAACTAGGAGAACACACTACAGGATGCACATTCCTCTTTCTAAACACTGATGATGTCAGCACCCTATAAGTACAGCAGGAGAAGGGAAACCTCCCAGTAATGCGAATAGCGCACTCTGCTAATGCATCTGTCTTGTGTTCCATAACATAGTTAGGTAGGGGTTTGAATCCTGCAAATGTGTGTGTTTGGGTGAGGGGGTTTAGTGTGTGTGCAATTCTGTGTGAGGGAAATGTCCCTTTTGGCAACTAGGAGAACACACTACAGGATGCACATTCCCCTTTCTAAACACTGATGATGTCAGCACCCTATAAGTACAGCAGGAGAAGGGAAACCTCCCAGTAATGCGAATAGCGTGCTCTGCTAATGCGTCCGTCTTGTGTTTCATAACATAGTTAGGTAGGGGTTTGAATCCTGCAAATGGCAAGTGTGTGTGGGTGGGGGTGGAAGTAGGGTGTGTGCAATTACATGTGTGAGAGAACTGACCCTTTTGCCAACCAGTACAACACACCAGCTGCTGCATATTCCAATCTCTACACAGAGATGATGTCAGCACCCTACAAGTACAGCGGAAGAGGGCAAATCTCCCAGTAATGCAAATAGCACGCTCTGCTACTGCGTCTCTCACTACTGTCATAGCACAGTTAGTTATGGCTTTGAATTCCACACATGCCACGTGTGTTTTTGTCACACAGAATGCCCATGTGTGTGTGTGTTGTTCACAATAATGCATGACATCGATTAAACCAGTAATGGCAATGGACACAGATGATGTATGTGTGTGCCAAATACACATATGTACCTGTGACCTTCAATAGTTCCCATGTCTGATGCCTGCCACATGTGAATACATGGTATTTGCACTGGATAACATTATGACTGTGGTCTTCTGTGCGGGTGCTGCATGTGGTATGTGTATATACAGTGTGAGATGTATATGGTATCATCCTAGCAGCGAGGGATACACATCTGGTCTGGGGCATATAGTCTACATGTTGTTGATGAACAGGTGCTGCATGTTTTCACCTGTTGTGGGAGTGGTAACAAGTTGTTCCATAGCAATGCAGTGACTACATGCTAGGAACCTTTCAGCTAGGGTGTTGTAGCTACAGTAATTCATCAGCATTCAGTAATACGTCAGCATTCCTGGTGAGGGTATGATGCCAACCAAGGTCAGGGTCATACCAGCCTGTGCCACATGCTCAGAGAGCCCTTCCATGTTCCCTATCATGTAGTCCAGGGAGGTACATCACAGGTCAGCCATAGTGGCATGGACAATGACTGAGTCATATGTGTCCATGCCTCTGACTGACCTGTATGCTTGTGTTATGTGGTGGACCATAGTGCCCCACGGGCATATCACTGTGACCTTCACCTTGTCCAGCCTGGTGAGCGGGACCTCACTGTACCGGACAATAAAGGTACCTAACACAACTGTAGCAGGTGTGTTGTCTAGCCGTACAGGCTGTGACTGTTTGGCACACAGGATTTGTGTGCTATGTGTTGCACGTGCTGTGTTCTGGCTTAACGTATGCCTGTGTGCCAGCTGCAGAGGTGTCTGCTGCTCAGGCAGGATGCTATTCTGAGGCTCCACGAATGGCCCAGTGTGTTCACGTGTTTGGATTGCTGTCAGTGTAGGTCTACATCAGACTGGTATTGTAGTCACTGTAGTATTTCATGCCACCTGACAGGTTATGCCAGTACTGGGTTCAGAGTGCTTAGTCCCCAGTTTGGCTATGTGGTTGCATCTCATACATGTGTTGTACGTCCATGTGTAGGGGAGAGGGTTGACTGTGTACATGTGGCAGCTGTGACATTGCCACATGACCCACATATTCCACAACTGTACCATAGAGGTGACTGACAAGTGACCTTTGCACATGCTACCATAGTATTGTGATTGCCATGGTGATTAACAGCACATAGGGCCAATGGGGAACAAGGTACATAGGTTCATAGGTTCATAGGTTCATACTAGGCTATCTGCCCTAGGGCATTTATAAGCCTAGCCAGAATGTGTTTGGCTTTCGCCACCCATTTTAAATTTATTTTGCTATGCCCTTTTCGAGGTTAGTATACTGTGCCTCTGTCTAACAGTGACACAGAAGTGATACCAGGGTAAACCTACGATCTCCCATCCACTCATCAAGATTCCTCTTGAAGAGAGTCAATGAGGGACTCTGCCTAACCTGGACTGGGATTTTATTCCAGAGTGAAGGGAGCCTCTGGGTTATGAATCTGTCCCTCCAGCATGTCCTATTTATTTCAGTGCTGAGGTTCAAGTCTCTGAGCACGTAGCTCGATGGGATTTGGATTTTCTGAGGTGCAGCATGTCCATTAATTCCGGGTTGGACATGGCTTTATACGTCAGGCACAGATCGCCTCTGAACAGGCGGTATGCCACTGAGTAGAGCTGGAGTTTCTTTAACCGGGCAGCATATGGCATCTGTTTGAGCCCTTTGATCCTCTTGGTGAGGTACTTTTGGGGTCTTTCCAGTTGCTGCAGGTGTCTGGTAAGGTACATCCCAAAAGGGCATTGTACTCAATTATGGGCCTGATGAGGGATGAGTAAAGAGGCACGATGACCTCCCTGATCTAGATGTGAATCCCTTCATGATTAGGTGGGCTATATAAAATGTTTTTCTAACCACTTTGGCCACGTGGTTGTCAAATGAGAGATTGCTATCAACTTGGGTCCCCAGGTCCCTAATTACTTCTTCTGTACTTAATGGATTACCACCTATGTGGTAATTTGTGGGCACTTTGTTTTTGCCAAAGGGGATGACTATACACTTTTGGCATTTAGCTTGAGGCCATGGCTCTGGCACCAGTTGTCTGTTTCTATGAGGCCCTTTTGGAGGATGCTTGTGTCGGCTGGAGAGTCGATTATGGCGCCCAGTTTGCAGTCATCTGCAACTTGGTCAGCCACAGTCCTTCCGTGTTGGCCTGTACCTCCGAGAAATATATACCGAACAAGAGAGGTCCCAGGACTGAGCCTTGTGGGACACCACTTGTAACTGGTTTGGAGTCTGACATGGCTCCAGCAATTCTAACCATGTGGGTTCTGTCCTTGAGCCAGTTTGCAATCCATCTAGTGACATAGGGGTTTATATTTAAGCTGGTGAGCTTATCTATAATGCCCGAGTGGGGTATTGTATCGAAGGCTTTTGCGAGGTCCAGGTAGGCTGTGTGGACCACCTTCCCTCGTCAATGGCCTTGGTGACTGTTTCAAAGAAATCAACCAGGTTTAAGAGGCAGGATCTGCCCTTAACAAAGCCGAACTGGGTAGGATCCAGTGTCTGTAGGTCCCCAATATCTTTATTTATGAGGTCCATGATGATCCTTTCCATAGCTTTGCAGACCAAGCTAGTCAGGCTTATGGGGCGATAGTTTCCAGGATCCGTTGAGGCACCACCTTTATGGAGAGGGACCACTGTTGCTGTACGCCACTCTTTGGGCACATATCCTGTAGTAAGGCTGAGATTGAACAGTAGTTTTATGTTTGGGTTTAGCTCTTCTTGGAGTTCATGTAGGACACAGCCGGGACACCGTCTGGTCCCATTGATGCTGTGTTTTTGCTTTGGAGAGGCGGCTCTTACCTGAGCATCTGAGATGTCAGGGGCAGCACTCTGCTGGGATAGATATTTGCCCTTTTGGTGTGGAGGGGAGAAGTTTGCGCTGAACCTGTCAGCTAGGATGTTGGCAATGTCTGTGGGTTTGGTGTATTTTTGTCATTTTGGACTAATTCTGAGCATATCTGGGAATTACCACCCAGGTTCCTAACATAACTAAAGAAAGCCTTGTGATTATCCTTAGTGTCCTGTGCAATTTTCTCTCGAAGCTGGCCTTAGACAATTTTATGAGTGCCCGTAGTTTTTGCTAATACTGATCAGTGATGCCTTCCCTTTTGGGATTTTGCTCTATCATTTAGTAGCTTCCTCCTTCTATTGTATAGTTTGTTTATGGCTGGGGTCCACCAGACAGGACGTCTGCCTTTGGAGGATTGGGTCTTGGTTTTATTTGGGATCGCATGATCCATGCATTCCTGAAGGTGTTCATAGAATGCATTTATAAAGGATTCTGCGGTCTGGGCCGTATTTTCCACAGGCCCGGGGCTTTGAAGGATTCCACCTCGGTTTTGAGGAGTGTGAAATTTGCTTTAGAGAAGTTTTTCACTGTGGTTTTCTGGGCAGGGGTGGGGTCGGGATGTGAATATCCAGTGAGATTAGTTTATGGTCTGATCTTACCAGTGAGGGATACACTTCTGGTCTGGAGCATAGAGTCCCCATGTTGGTGATGATCAGGTCCAGTATGTTTTCCCCTCTTGTGGGAGTGGTAACAAGTTGTTCCATAGCATTTGAGTTTATAAATTCTAGGAACCTTTGGGCTAGGGTGTTGGAGCTAGAGTAATGCTCCCAGTCTATGTTTGGGTAGTTGAAGTCGCCCAATATAATGGTGTTTGGAGAGACCTTCATATTTTCCAGTGTTCTCAGGAAGGCCGAGTGGGGTTCCTGGGTTTGGGAGGGTGGTCTGTAGCAGGCTATAAACTGGAAGGCAGTTTTACCCACTGTTAGTTGCACATGGATAGTCTCTGATGCTTCGTGCTTTGCCACCAACCTGGAGGTGTGGGTATCTTTGATGAATATCGATACTCCCCTCCTTTTGTGGTTCGGTCCAAGTTTTGGGGCGAAAAGCATGGTATGAGGTATAACCTGGTAGTGCTGGGGTGCTCTCGGTAGCCCTGAACCAGGTTTCTGTTACTGCACAGATATCGATGTTCTCCATGCTAAGGAGAGTTTCGAGTGCATGCATCTTGAGGTTTAGACTTCTGGCGTTGAGTAGCATTACTCTTAGTTTCTTATCCCTTGTGATACCTATGGAGGTGGGTTTGTCCTTTGAGCCTTGCCTAAAAAAGGCACTATGGGGTAGCAAGAGCCTTTGCCAATATCCGAAAGCCCAGGGGTGACAGGTGCAAGCCATCCCTAGCGAAGCAGGTGGTTCAACAGAAGGTGAGTATGTGAGGGTGTAGTGCCTGTGATTAGTTAGCACTGGCATATATGACTGCTCACATGGACAAATGCCAGGTAAGTCATATGCAATGTGTCACAGGCAACGTACATGTGAACAGGACAAACAGTGACGTTCTGTCAAGTGAGACATGGACATACATATAGTAAGCTATGCAGATGTCACTAGGAGTCCACAGAAGCTCTGTAACTCTGCATTGCAGGTGGGATCAGTGTTCCAGGGTAACTGCAAGCAAACATGCATGCAAACAAAGCTACAGTAAGCAGGGCTGCATGTAGTCCATTGTACAACAAACAAGCTGTACCACTTCCAGTAGGTAACAGTGCAAATATGCAGGCACTATACACATGTACATGGAAATACACAGGTCAGATGGCTAGGGTCCAGTCTCAGCACACAAGTGTACAGACCATGTACCGTCAGGATGTACAATAACTGGATGGAAACCCAGGTGCTCATACCTGCAGTAATACACATGTCAAATAACAGACACTGAGCCTTCACTCAGTGGTTCCATACTTAGTAGGATGTATGCTACCTGGCCTGCCACCACAGTATCCCTGACATGTATGGGGACTCTCCCTCCTGTGACAGTTAGTTTTGTGTGTTGGGGCTGTCTAGCATGGTATGAGATGTGAGCTTGCAGTGCTAGGGTGCTCCTGTGTGTCCTGTACCAGTCGTGTAGTACTGCACACATATCAACATCCTCAAACATCCGCATTGCAGAGTCCAGTGTGGGCAACATGCCACTTGCAGTTTACATGTCCATCATTGCGTATCAATACTTTCATTACCTTATCCCCTGTGCTACCTATGTATGTAGCCTTCTGTTGACATCCTTACCACCAGTATGCCAACATGTGCAGATGATACACTATGGTACTTACCATGGGTGTAGACAACAGTACAAGACAATCATACCCTTACTGCATCAGGCATGCTGGGATATACCCACAATTATATCAGCACACAGTACTGTTAACAACATGATACTATTACTACACGTCTATGTAGTCACCCTGTGCATCAGCAACATGTTAACCTGTACCTGCACTGATGTTACAGATTGCAGGAGGTGGCACAGTTTCATCATATGCACAGGGTGTGAACTTGGTATGCCTGAGTCTGCCACTGATACCACCAATTGACATGTATGTGTATGTGTGTTGGTGAGGGACAGCAGTACAAGGTGGGGCAATGTTGATGCAGTGTGTGCATGTATGCGGTAGCCCTAGGTGTTGTCAATTCGCATGTGTGTATGGATGCACACAGTTCCACCTCATGGCTGCCATATACTGGTGTTTGTGGACAGCCACAGACTGTACCTGCCAGGTCATACAGATCAGTGTCTGTGGCCACGGACACGGTACCTGTGCCTTGCAGGGGTGCTACGGACCATATCCGGTACCAATCCAGACTGGGTACTGTCATCAGAAGCAGGTGTTCATTGACTGGACACAGATCCCTGTCGGGCCTGTCCAGAGCCACGTGCACGTGGTCTCCTGGGGCGGTCTGATGACAGCACAGACCCAGCATTGCTGGGGCTGCTGCTGGCACTATGGGGGCGGCTGCGGCCCTGTTGTCATCCGCGATGACTGCCAGCTGCTGCTGTTGCTGGCATACACCCACGTCGATGCCTCAACCATCCACCATCGCCCTGGCTCATGGACATGTAGTTGTGGAACCGGTCTAATATGTCCCCACAACGTCTGTCTATGACATCGGTGAAATTACGGATGGCAGCCGCAATGTCACGCATACTGTCAGTCATGGCTGTGCGACATGCTGTCAGCTCCCTCAGACCCTGTCTGGTGTACCGTTCCATACGTGACTGTGCCTGCATGACAGCCCGAAACATAGCTGAGGTTGTAAGACCTCTGTGGGCACGTCTGACAGGGGCAGTACGCCCACGGATGCTCCCACGAGAACCCCTGGACATCTGTCTGTGTGGTACCATCTCAGGGCCATGCCCATGGCTGCTGTGTGGGGAAGCATGTGCCACAGATACCACATTACCCTGGTCAATGCCCACTGTATCCTGTCCATCACCTAGGGACATTGGTGACAAAGGGTGTATTGGCAGGATAACTGTGCATTGATGGGGTTGACAGCTGTGTACTGTCAATTGGCTGACCAATGACGGACCCTGGCATACCTTCCTGTGCCATTACACAGATGTCATCATTATCAGTACCCATGGCACCTGATTCAGGTTCCCTGCTGCATGACACCAGAGCAGCACCAGAACCTGTGGGAGGGAAACAGGAAACACAGTTTACAATGTCTACACAATGTTACCAGTGATGCACACATGCACACATGCACAGGTGCACACATCCACACATGCACACATGCACACATGCACACATGCACACATGCACACATGCACAGGTGCACACATGCACATGCACACATGCACAGGTGCACAGGTGCACACATGCACACATGCA
This sequence comes from Protopterus annectens, assembly GCF_019279795.1. Lineage (NCBI taxonomy): Eukaryota > Metazoa > Chordata > Ceratodontiformes > Protopteridae > Protopterus > Protopterus annectens. The sequence continues at coordinate 1,722,315,101 of NC_056728.1, read as the reverse complement.
CACATGCACAGGTGCACACATGCACACAGTTGCACACTTGCACACTACTCAGTATGCGAGATATCAACACACAGACACAGACACACCTGCATGCATACACAGAGCACTACTCAGTGAGCCTAATATTACTATTACTATCAAGACTATTAAAGGTATTGTTAATACACACTCACCAGCATGGATAGGCTGCATTGCTGTTACACCGGAGGGACCTGCAGAAGTGAGGAAATTAATGTCAGTGGGCACAACTGTGCCATTGTTACTGAGTATGATACAGGTCAGTAGTACAACAGTCGCCTTTCACAGGTCAGCTGCTGATATTGAGAATATCACACTTGCACATTAAATACTATGATGACAGCTACAAACCAAGGACACACCTCACACATGCATTAACTACCAGTGTACACAACAGTCAACTATACATATGGCATATTACCTGCACGCTCGTAGTCTTGCTGCTGCGTGGCTCCAGCCTCCATCATAATGCAGGTCTGCTGCTGTTGTTGTTGTTGGCGGGCTGGAGCCACAACACTTATGAGTAGTCCCTCCAGTCTGGTGAGTGGGGGATGTGTAGCCACCCACCACCTGTGGCAACCTGTTGCCTGTGGATATCCGACGCACGCTGATGGACATTTCTGATTAAATCACTGCAGTGATGTCGTACCTGCTCATATGTCCTATTATGCGTGCCTATGTCATTTACCCGACGGACCAGGTCTTGCCACAGTGCAGCCCTCTCCTGCTGATTCTGGCTGGTGCAGGAAAAGAGTATTGCATAATCCCGCACCAGGCTCTGGTGTATCTCCTCATCCTCAGCTGCAGAGTAAGCTGGATTGCGCTGGTGAGCCATGGTCCTGAAAAAGGAAATAACATGATATCAGCAAAATATGTCAGCAGAATTTGGCACACATACTACACATGCTACTCGACTGTTGTGATACAACATATCTCACATATATAGCATCTGTCTGTCTATTGGTGGATACACATGTAAATGGCCAGGTATCAGTGCTCAGCCAACAACTGTGCAACAGTACCTGGCACACTCCATACGACATACTACCAAACCCCAGCAGTCAGAACACTGATTCAGGTCCAAAGCACCTCCTCACTCTGGGGGTTTGTATCGAGGTACTGTATGGGGTACATCATCAACTACTGTGAGCTGACCACAAACTAATTGCCCTGGATATACATATCCCACCTCCACCACCAGCACAAACGACTACAGTGAATAACATTTCAAATGCAAACTTTACACTTTGTAACACTGACATGGTATCCTTTAAGCCCACTGGGCCAGTGGAAGACACAACCCACAATGCTGACCCCTTCACAAATGATTTCTACGGACATCTCCGAGAATGCATGGATCATGCAATCCCATATAAGACCAAGACACTCTCCACAAAGGGACAGCATCCTGTCTGGTGGACCCCAGCCATAGACAGATTGTATAACAAAGATGGAAGCTACTGCAAGACAGAGCATAATTCCATAAAGGGAAGGCATGTCTGATCAGCACTAGTAAGGAGCTATTTTCTCTCATACAAACATCCATGGGCAACTTTGAGAGGGAAATCAACAGGGACACTACAGATAACCACAAGGCCTTCTTCAGTTATGTTAGCAACCTGGTCAGAAACCCTCCAATATGCTCATAGTTAGTACACAACAACAAATAATTCACTGAACCCACAGATATTGGCAACATTGTGGCAGACAGGTTCAGTGCAGGTTTCCCCCCTCCCTCTCCCCAAAATAAGACATACTTATCCCAGCTGACTGTAACCTCCCTGTCATCACAGATGTCCAGGTGAGAGAAAAGCAGAAAACACAACATGAATGGGACCTGATGGTATCCCCGGTTGCATGCTACATGAACTCCAAGAGGAGCTAAACACACATATAGAAGTGCTATGTAACACTAGCCTGACTACAGGATATGTACCTGTACACTGGCGCACAGCAGCAGTGGTTCCACTCCATGAAGGAGGCACCTCTACATACCAATACAATACAACACAATACAATACATTACAATACAATACAATACAATATGCTATTGCCCCTGGGACTACAGCAGCATACTGTTCTGCTACCCTGACCATTGTGACACATGTGATGTGATGGTACCTGCTCCTGTCAAACAGTTACACAGGGTGACTCATATGGCATATTACCTATCTGACTAACATTCAGCAGGGGTATGTGTGACATGTACTCATGGGGAGTCTTGCTTCTTAACGCTGTGTGGTTTATTGCAGGGTATGTCTTATCTGTGGGTAGGAACCTGTACCTCCACCATGTGCTCTCTACTGCAGTGTCACGGACGACACACAGCAGTCATTTAGGTTGTGGATGGTGTGAGGTGTTACTATGGTTGTTGGACATCTGTCATGGGTGTGACTTAAGTATGTAAATCCAGGAGTGGTAACCTCTATGTGGGTAGTATGTGTGTACTCTGTGGTGTTGTCAGTCACTGTGCATTGGTAATGTGTTTGAGTGCATTGTCACAGTGTTGTACATGTCACTGTGTCCTTCTCCATATCTGTAGCTGTCATGTGAGGTACATACCGTGGCAGCCATTGTGTGGTGTGGAGGGTACACTGACCTACATGTCCATAGCTGACACACCATGTCTGCTGACACATACCATGTGCAGGTATTCCAGGAATAGTGTGCCACTGTGAATATCATTGGGGGACTATTGTACACATTTATGACCCTGTTCACCCCTGACACATGCAGTGGTGGGCAGCCAATCACATATCTGGTGGTTACTGGTGTAGGTGATTTGAAATGGGGTATGGTACTCCAGTTTTGACACTGGTGTTCACTCCATGCCTTTGTCACCAGGCACCTGTTGCAATACATCTGTACACATGTGCCTCACTCAGAATATATATACATCTCTCTCTCTCTCTATATATATAAATATATATATATATATATATATATATATATATATATATATATATATATATATATATATATATATATATATATATATATATATATATATATATATATATATGTCTGTATACATATACACATATATATATTGATGTACATATATTGCTATAGATATGGAGGGGGTGTGTGACAGAGAGGGGGTGAGCGTGACAGAGGGGTGGGACAGGGGAGTGTGAGATCGTCATATACAGTCATACCTGTAGATAGTCAGATCTGTCTGTCTATGTATATGTATCTACATATATCTATATCTGTATGTGTGTATTACATATATATGTTTGTACATATTCTATCTATCTACATCTGTCTATGTATTCCTACATCTCTCTCTATGTATGTATACATATATGCATATTATATATATATATATATATATATATATATATATATATATATATATATATATATATATATATATATATATATATATATATACATACATACATATATTGACATACATACGTATCCATATGATAGATAGGTATATCAACATGTTTGTTTACAAAACTGTATACACACACTAACATACTGCTAAACATACATAACTGTGAAACCTACTTTGTACATTGCACTACAACCTACATTCAACCTACATTGATATGTGCACATAGATGCCCTCACATACATATGTATGTACAGCCTTCACTGATAGTTGCTGTATGTCCCCTGCCCTATGCACATCTTCATATACATATGGATACAGACCAATGACACATATGGAGGGTTCACAGTATGTAGACTTTTATAGTATTACTTTACATTACCTGTGTTTGTCACAGCTGCTTGTGTTGCCATCTGGTTTCATGTCCTGCTGCTCCACTTGCCAGTTGTCAGCTTTCAAGTGGTTGTTGCTGACTGGTTTTGTTTGTGTATGTTTAATTTTTTTTCTCTCTCTCTCTCTCTCTCTCTCTCTGTCTCTCCCTACCTCCACAGGGTGCAATGAAAGTATTGCATGTGTGGACTGGGAGTACAGCATGCTTTTGTAGGTATCTGCATATGTCCATGTGATGGCCTCTGCACCAATTGTTAGCCAGCATTTGCTAATTGCATGCAGCCAGTTGTGTACTGATTGCAGTTCTCACTGTGATTTCAGGACAGTGCTATAAAAGGTATGTGAGATAGGCGTAGCCCTTTCAGATTTTAAGGGCAGGGACCATGCTGGTATGCTGTGGACACTGTTCTGTGAGTGTAAAGGTTAGTATCTCTCTCATATTTCCGGCTGTGTTGTAGATTAACATTTCTCCATTCATTTCTCCAGTTTCCTGTACTAAGTGTGTATGTACACTGACACCTAAGACTACTACTACTGTTAATGTGGGTGTGTGTGCTTTCCTGTGGGACATGTGGTGTAACTGGTGTATAGCAGTGGCTCTTGCACTTTGTTGCTATGGCTTCAATATTTGCCCTTTACATTCACTACTTGTATGCCTGCTAGGTGTCTTGACTGTAGTGTGTTGCTGTGGCTTTCCTATTTTCCATGTACATTCACACCTTGGAATGCTTGCTATATCTGCTAGGGTGTTACTGCATGCAGTGTGGTCTGGCCATGGTGTGGGCCTTGACATCTATTAGGGTATTTGAGTATGCTGCTGAGCAGGCCCCAGAGACTCTCAGGTGCATCTTTTATCTGCCTCATGGAATGGTACATATCAGTGGGGTACACCCATTAAATTGTCTGGTATTCTGCAGTTGTGACTGTGGGATAGCATGAGCATATGTATTACTACACTATTTCTGCCGTGCAAGTGGTGCATACTTTCAGTACTTCATAGTTACCATTGCATGTGTTGTAACACCTTTCTGCCTACTGTTTGTACATTTCACAGGGAGTCTGTGGGGCATCCCTGTAACTCAGTCACTGTTGCTATGTCTAGGCTCTTAACTATTCAAATATGGCAGTGTCAGACCTCTCAAGTGTACAGATATTTGCAGGTTGTCCACATTTCTGCCTCATATTTTGGTCAATATCTCATGAACAGCTCTTTCTGGCAAATCACTCTGGGCTCAAGTCAGACTATAGTGACAAACATTTAAGTTTCAGACTTCATACCCTTCCAAACATCCAACAAAATGCAGAACCTGTTACTCTCTGAACTGTCTAAGTTTGTTGTAGCATTATTTGGAATGTGTCCCTGTTTTGGCCCTTTGCTCCACATATTTTATTACTTGGTCCGGATGTGTTCCTGTAAGAGGTTGTGGGGTATGGGCAGTGATTATCCTGCTGTGAGTATGTGTGTGGCTTGCAAGGTGCTACAGTGACATTATTACCTACTAGCTACCAACTAGCATGGCTGTTTCTGTTCACACACTACTATTATAGAAATCCACTAGATTTGACAGTAAATATACATGACATGCTTTGTGTACTACACATCCTATATTCCCTTTACATTCATTCCTACTATTACATGATATATTTATTGTAGCACAATGTTCTTATATAACAGTCATGGCTTAGTGGTAAGTCATGCAGACTACTGTTTCCAAGGTCCTGGGTTTGGGACTGACAGTGGGATTTTATTTTGCTTTTGAGCAGACTACAGGACTTGTCATTCAGAGTGACTAAGGCACTTTTAAGCAGTTGTAACCAGGTTAGCGCTGGTTTGCGCGGAGCTCCTGCATGCGCACTGGCGTTCAGCTCTGCACACACCCGCTTACAACCGCTTAAAAGTGCTTACTCTTGCGCACACCCGCGCTATTTTCTTTGAAAGAAATGAAAATGGGGAGACAGGAAAGTGGTGAAAAAGGGGTCACAAAGAGGGTAAGACAGTAGGGAAACAAGCTCGGGTTTTGCAGGAGGGATGTAGGTAAGGCCCATAGCTGCCCATTTCTTCATCAGCAACAGCTGTGCATATGTTTGTAATTTGGTGTGACATTTGAAACCTTCCACCCCTGAGAGAGGTGTGAGGACAACAATAATACTTGTTGTACAGCCAATTGTAATTGACAGTTTCCATGTCCAGCAGACATGTGTGCGAAATGGGCAGCTATGTATGGGGCGTAATTTTTTTGTGGGTACAGAGTGCCCTTTTTTTTTTTTCAGGTGAGAGTGGTATGTCAGGTAAAGGAAGTCGGTATAGCTGGGGAGGTAGGTTGGGTAGGTCAACAGACAAGACAAACAAGACGCATACAGGGGCGGTGTATGACACATGTGGGGGGGTTACACAATTGACGGGGATGGATGTTTGGATATCTAGAGCCCATGAGCCCACAGATGGCAACAGTGGAACTGATATCCCCACCCATGGGCAGTTGCCACTGTGCCTTCACTGCCCAGGACGGGGCTGTGCTGGGGGCTGTGTAGGCCGGGCAGCAGGCACGCCCGTTAGTTGTGCCACCTGTGCCTCAAGCTGGCGTAGGGGCCCAAGAACAGCTTCCTGGATCTCCCTACGCACCACAGTCCGGACACTACGGAGGGTGAGTGGTTGTTCTCCTCCGGCCACACTTGCAGAGGGGGGACGAGCCCCATCCCCTGCAGCGCTTCCACCCGCAGGTGGCACAGGGCCACCGGAGGAGGGTCCGGACTGGGCACTACTGCCAGGTGCACTCGCCAGCTGAGGTGGGAGAGGTGGGTCCGCTGGAACCCGCCTTCCCTGTCGTCCTATGTTTTGCATTATGTCATGACAGTTTGGGTTAGTAACATACAATACCATTCACAATTAGTTGTAACAGCATGCATTAGTATTCCCATTAACCAAACACCCAGATATTCAAACCATTGAACAGCAAGCATAACACATGCATAATTTGAACAGCAATACACAGTCCAACAACATGCAGGGTTGATTGATGGCAACAGGCCATCAGGTTTGGATGTATGAACAGGGCAGATGCATCAACGTACATGCAAATATGTATGACCCAACAGGACAAATGTCCAGGGGTGTTAATTGTGATTGCACATACCAATTTCACGTGGAATGGATTATATGTGGTTATAGGGTAGGGTGAAGAAAATTTAATTAACACCTTCAAATACCAATACATATGCTGTACATTTCTAATAGCTGCAGATATATACACACTACAGTTCTACCTACAGTTTCCTATGTGATAACTACTTCAAGTTGGTGATAGGAATGTTACTGCTACATCAATATACATTTTCATTTTTATTCATACACATTCATATCTGGCTCTGTTCAGCTACATCATCCTGCTACATTTGCTTTATATAGCTATAGACAACTGTGGATGTTTGGTATTTCAGACAACCATACTATCTGCATATTGCAGACTGAGAGCAACATATCCAGATTTTGGGATACACATTCCAGCTGCAGGAACATTTTGAACACATTTGCAGTTTGGTTCTGCTTGTCACATTCATTTCATTCTGTACTGACTGCAGTATACTTTATTCAGGAGTTATTACTACTTTATTGGTGGATTCATAACTCTTTCTCACACTCTCTCACTTGTTTTATTTTTACAATTCAGGATGGTACTTAATTCTAGGCTTTATTGACATGTTTTACCTGTAGTTATTACAATCCTTTCCAACAGTCTCACTTCTGTCATGTTTCTGTATTTCAACAGGGATATATTTCACACATGTTTTACTCAGCTTCTGCAGCTGTACTTTTCAGCCTGCTGCAGGTTTTGTACTATTATATTACAGGTGGGACATCTTTATTTCAGACTTTATTTCAGACTTTTCATTTCTCTGTTTGGATTACAGACTGCATCACACTTTTGTAATCAAGCAATACTTGCAAACCCTCTTACACTGTTACTTGCACATTTTATTACTTAGTGACTACACTGCACTCTTTTGCTAACTGTCATACTTTTATATTTATTTACAGTTACAGGGAGAGGATTACTGACCTGCCTGGTGGCGCAACCGCACCAGCCTATCGCCATAGGCTCTACGGTTCGCAGAACGGACACCTGCAGCTGTAATATAAATAAAGTAATATTGGAATACACATCTCCATAATATCAGCTAGGTTAATTTCTTACATAAATAATTAGATGTAACTTACTCAGTAGTGGGGCATTGGGCATTTGCCGGGCCTCCTGGATCCAATGGTTCAGTTGGTCCTGCTTCCATCTCTTCAGGTCCGCATGGTGGTGACGGACCTGCTCACCAGTCCTTGGTATCCCTGTGGCACTGGTAAGATCATGAGCCAACCGGTCCCACGCCTCAGCCCTATATGCTCCCCACAGGACCTGGCCCTGCATGAGTTGGGCCTCATGATTGTGGACAAGGAGCCAAACCATATATTTGGACTCCTCAACGCCCCACCTCTGTGCTCGAAAGCAACTACCCTCACCTACACCTGACATTCTGGCTGCAAGTTGGTTCTACAATTGGTTATGCTGTGTATTCCCGCCTATGGGGCTTATATATGCCGTTTTTCCCACACTTATCTGTGATTGGCCATTTTGGAATTGTATCAGCTTCACAAAACCTGCTTTGTCATGCTCCTCTTTCTATTCATTCCTATATATTTGCTATTACTGCATTTCTAAGTACAGCTGTCATGGCTTAGTGGTTCAGTACCTTGACTATGGTGCATGGTATCCTGGGTTCGAACCTGGCCACTGCTTTTTATATTTTATGACTGTCTACACAGGCTAGGAGGTGTGTCTGTGTAAAGGCAGTTTTGTTACAGCTTGCTCAACGTTGCCCATCAGGGTTACGCTGGTTTACGCTTCATTTGGCTGTCAGCACGCATATTACGCTCAGCTCAGCTAGGGGCACACAGTTTCAGCGTGTTAAACCACTGCTCACCTACGGGCACTCATTTTACACCTGTTAAACCACTGCTCACCTACGGGCAGATGCACTCAACTTGTTAAACTGTAGCTCAGCTATAGGCACATCTGGCATTTTTTATTATTTTGTTATCTCACATTTCTTCAAAATAAATGGCCCATTTCATTACATTTTACATAAAATATAATTTTATATGTGTACATATATGTCAGGGACTTGTTTCGTGCTTATTTCACTAAAAATAAAAATTGATGTTGTGGGGGCTCGAACCATGACTGCCTGCTCTTCAGCCGACGTCTCTACCGCTACGCTATTGTTTTTGGCTTACTTTGCATATTTAGTTCTTATATGCTTTTCCACTGACTGCTAACTGTGGCTAAGCTATGGGCACGCCCGCGCAAACGAGCGCACTCACGGGCAAACATCTTTACAATTTAAAAAATATATAACATGTTCATTTATATATTTTATGTTCATAGTCTGTGGGGGCATGTGTTGTGTTGTGTTTATTCACATTTCCATGGACTCTGTCGTGGGGTTTACTTTCGGGACTTTTACTCTTCTGGGGGCGTGTCCGTTTGCAGGGCTCGGCCTACGGACACGCCCCCTACTGTCTTCCACAGACCGTGTAAGCCTTAGGTGTGATTCAGCATGCCCTCATGCATATGCATGACATGCTGACGTCACACCGTTTAACTGCAGCCTCCGTGTAAGCCTTGTAACTCTTACACGGAGGCTTCGTGAATCCTGCCCAATGTCTTCTATTTTTTCTATAAGTTCAGAATTTTGCCTGAGAATAAATTCAGTGTGGTCCTCATTTTCAACCACTCTCCCATCCATGTCATTCACTGCTTCTTCAATTGCTTTTATTTGCTGTGACTGTGCTTAGTCACCACATTTAATAACTCTGGTTCTTATTTTCTTCTTTAAAATTGTCATTTTCAAGTCCAGTTTATCTATTTTTGATGCAAGATCCTGATTACCAATTAGTATAGACTGCAGTTCTTTTTCATTATAGATTCTTGTGTAATTCTTTTCAAGTGGCTCTTTGTAAATAATGAAGCAATAATTGTTCTGACAGGAAAAAAAGTAACAGAAAAATCACCAACTAGATTTTTCTGTAAAAAAAAATCTTATAGATATTTACTTAAATATTAATCTTCCAATGTAAAAAAAAGACTTCAACATGATTTTTTTTATAAAAAATCCTATCAGACTAAATCAAAATAAGCAGAGCAAAGTTTCAGTGCTGCTAACAGCTCTCCATCTTGGCTAGATCCCCAGAAGTGGACACTTCTTGATTGTTTAAGAAGCTTGGGACTGAGGACGTTTTGCTTTTTAACAACTGTTTTAATCAGAGAGCTACTCAAATATATCAACATCAGGCTCATATAGTGCCAAAATTGCAGTAGGGACCCAAATCCATAGAACTCCTGGAAATTTCAAATGGAGTGAAGTTCTAATGAGAAAGAAATCCTTAGGAACCACCAAGGAACCTTTGTAGCTGATTTTATTTTATGTGAGCCTGATGTTGATGTTGTTGAAGTTTTTGGTTTACGCTGCAGGTTCACATGCTGTTCCAGGTTTTCTTGAGCTACTCAGTTATGCTGTTTGCATACACATCACTTCTGCCCAGGAATAGTAGAAAGTAAACTCATATGTGACACTGCAACTTTTTACAGTTTTTTGTATATCTGGAGGTCAGTCAGACAACCACTGCACAATGTTGCTGTCAGCTGATGTATGCAAAGGTGCATCAGGAGTGAAATGGAAGAGTTAATCTCACTTAAATTTTGGCCAGTTGTGCATGACCTTTAAAACTGTTTGTTAATTTGAGGTGCTCATCTATTTTAAGTGATATTTGTGTACTTAAACATCCTTGAGATAAATTGAACACTGCAGTAACAACCAGTTACACATCACACACTGAATGGTGCATTAGAGAATAGAGTTTTGTAGGTAGCAACATACACACATGAAACCTAATTCTGGGTTTAATACCCTGATAAAGCAATTTCTAAATTATAGCACTTGTAGTAGCAAACTACAATGACTGGGTAGATTACTCCTGGCCTTTTGTCTGATGTGATAGAATTGTGGAGTTTGGACAAGAGGTAGTAACTGACTTAAAATTAATGGGTCTAGGAGAAAGGCACAAATAATTCTTTGAGTATACATAAAATTGTGGTCACAGGATCACAAAACTCATTTACGTGAAAAATAGTATTTTATATCTGTGGCTCAATTTTGCCTCCCTTCTGAAATAGCCCCACCTCATTCCAATTAAACGCATCCATTAATTTTCTCCTGTAGCCGCACTTTGCTTTGAAGACCATAAGTCAGTAACAGGTAGTAATGCTTTTTTATTTAAAAACCGACATAATTATCATCCAAACTCCAGTGCTTTTGCCTACCCTTCTAGCCGAGTATTCACAAAAAGGCTGAGATGAAGTGCTAGAGTTTTGGATGGTAAGGATGTCTGGATTTTAATTAAAAGATCTTCAACATGTCACCAGCTTTTGGTCATTACTCCAGACAACCAACCATTCAAATAAATAAATAAATAAAATGTGTTAATGTGGCCATACCCTCGATGTAAAGGCTTTACACCCACAAACCCCTTACTTACATAGATTAACTCCACAGCTACCCAACTGCCATAAAAAAGGCAATCAGACCAAGCCATTGACTTCAACAATTGGCTAAGCTTCTGGAGTCATTGAAAGGGGATCCAGTATCTGTCTGCCTGGAATGACATGATTGACAAACCACGATGCTTTGCCAGAGATGGTCTCCACCTGTCACCCTTGGGATTCAGGTTACTGGCTAAGGCTATTGCCACCCCTATAGTGCCTTTTTTAGGCAAAGTTCAAAGGACAAAACCACCACCATAACAGGTACAAGCATGCAAAATCTGAAGATAATGCTACTCAATGCTAGAAGTCTAAACCTCAAAATGCACTCTCTCGAAGCACTCCTAAAAATGGAGAACATCGATATCTGTGCAGTAACTGAGACCTGGTTCAAGGCTCCAGAGAGCACCCCTGCAATACCAGGCTACAACTCTTACCACACTTTTTGGTCACCAAACCAGGACCGAAACACTAAAGGTGGAAGAGTGTCCATATTCACCAAGGATATTCACAACACCAGGCTAGTTGCCCAACACAATGCATCTGAAATTCTCCAGGTGCAAATAACACTAGGTAAGACTGCAATCCAAATTGTAGCTTGCTACAGATCTCCCACCATGCCCCAAGATTCTCACTACACCTTTCTAAACATACTGGAAAATATTAAGATACAACCAAACACCCTAATACTGGGTGATTTGAACTACCCAGCCATTAACTGGGAAAACTACTCGTGTACCAACACCTTTGCCCAACGGTTCTTGGAATTCATAAATTCCAATGCCTTGGATCAACTAATCCTTAGTCCCACCAGGGGATCCAATATCCTAGACCTGATCCTTACCAACATGGGAAATTGATGCTCCACATCTATGGTCACCCCCTCGTTGTTCAGGTCTGACCATAAGCTAATCACCCTTGAAATCCATATCCCAACCCCACCCCCCAGTAAGGAAATCTCCATAAAAAACTTCTCCAAAGCCAACTTCATGCTACTCAAGTCAGAAGTGACAAACTTCGTGACACCCATGCAGACAGGAACTGAAAGTTCGACTGCTGAATCCTACACTAAGGCACTGTACAAGCACATCCACTCGTGCATGAATCATGCCATCCCCAATAGAACCAAGACACTCTCCTCCAAAAAAAAAGGAAGTCAATCTGGTGGTCCCTTGCCATAAACAAACTTTACAACAAAAGGAAGAAACTGCTGCAGAAAAGAGGAAAATCCCAGGATGCAAAAAACTCCCTTACTAGCCTCAGTAAAAAGCTGAGATCCCTCATAATATCCTCCAAAGCTAGTTACGAAAATAAAATTGCCAAAGATTCCAAAGACAACCACAAGGCATTCTATAGCTATGTCAAGAATCTAAATGGCAATGCTCATATCTGCTCTGAGCTACAACAGAATGGCATTAAATATACTGATCCCTAGGATATTGCCAATATCCTGGCAGATCGATTCAGTGCAAACTTCACCCCCCTCTCACCTCCTAAAGGGCCCATCCCAATACCGAAAGATTGCCAAATTCTGGTAATAATGGCCACATAGTTAAAAAACGCACTCTCCATAGCTAAGAATACAGCATCCATGGGACTAGATGACATCCCAGGCTGTGTACTACATGAACTACTAAATCAACTGACAACCCACCTAAGTGTCATGTTTAATCATAGCCTCACCTCAGGCTTCGTGCTCACTGAATGGCGCACAACTACAGTTATCCCACTCCACAAGGGGGGATCCACCTTGGATCCCGGGAACTACCACCCCA
>NC_056728.1:1721301989-1721311989 GCF_019279795.1 Protopterus annectens | reverse complement strand
ATACACATATCGATAGATACAGATAGAGACTTAGAAATAGATTTAAACTGAAAACCAAGTATAGTAAACACAAACGTTAACAATGAAAAGCCTTGGGGATCTGGAAGACAAATCTCCATACAAGAAAAGTCGGGTTTAAATGCTTTTGTTCACTGAGTTTACTAAAAGATCGAACTTCATCAGACATCTGTAGAGCAACTTTTTCTTGAGGTTAAATAGCTAACAGTGTGATTGACAGAATGAAGTGTGAGGTGATAAGGCGAGGGATGTCCATCTCTACCTGTTCCATTTAAGTATGCATTTTATGTTGAGGTTTCCTTTGAGCCATTGCAGCATGTTATCTCTTAACTTAATCTGCCATTTCAGTTCTCTAACATCTAGTAGAGGGCTGGCCTCATCGTAAAATGGGGATACTTTTGCTAGGACTAAGAACTTGAACTCCGCGAGAGACTGCATTGAATGCTGTGTTTGGCTAAGGCGTTTGTGGTATCTGTCTGACTAATGGCTTGGTAGTGTGTCTTAATCCTGCCAGTGAGCTTGCGGGAGGTCTTGACTACATAAAAAGACTCACACTGGGAACAGAGTCCCAGGTAGACCACATTGGTGGTGTTGCAAATGTAGCTTTTTGTGAAGCGGATGGAGGTTCTCCGGGTTTTAAGGGTAACTGTGTACCCAATGGAGATGTATTGGCAACAGCGGCCACAAGGGGAGGTACCTGGGGGTTCTGGTCTGTGTTCTGCTTTGTGTGCGTCTCCCATTTCTAGTCAAGTCTTGAGAGACTTTGTCTTCTTGTAGCAGAATGTAGATTGTGTACCTAGTGCTCTGCTAAGCTCAGGGTTTGTCTTGATAATGTTCCGGTTCCTTGATAGGGTAATCCTGCATGTCCACTGCATCCAGCGGGATGGGCAGAGGAAATTTCAGCTGGGGGCTGGTTTTATCCTTGGTTCAGTTATTAAAACTGTGTTTAAGGATGGGGTTGATGGTTGTTTCTGTTATCTGCTACATATGGGTAGCAGGAATCGACTAAGCTCTTGACGTAGTGTTTGGCAACAAATAGCTTTTTAAGGAAATCGCTTTTCTTTGCAAATTCAGGGTCATCAATAACTAGCCAGCTGATCCTGACAAACTGTCCTTTAACTATGTTCTTTTCCATAAAGCCAGGGTGTTGTCTGCTGAAGTCCAGATAGTTGTTCTGGAATGTAGGTATTCTGTGGATGAGAAAGAGTGGGTCTGCTCATTAAAGGACAAGGTGATGTCAAGAAAGTTGACTTTGGATCCCACGTCTGAGACAGCAAAAGTCGGAAAGTTGATGCTGTCATTTACTTCTTTTAAAAATGAACTCAAATCTTGGGAGGAACCTCTCCAAATGAAAAGCATATCATCAATGTATCTCTTGTAAAAGGATTTAAACCCTTTGATTCTGGTCAGCGTGTCTGCTTCACATGAGTTAAGCACTAGATTAGCGTATGCAGGTGCCATTTTATCACCCATGGCCGCTCTTTTACTTGGTGGTAAATGACTCCCTCGAACGCAAAAAAATTGTTTTCTAAGACTAATTCTAGCAAGGAGCATAAAATCTGGACTCTGGCGTCATGAAAACCCAAGAGGATGGTAAGGTAATTTTCCCTTCTTTGTGGGGAATGCTGGCATATGTGGTCCCACTCCACAAAGGTGGTGCCTCTACGGACCCTGGTAATTACCGCCCCATAAGCTTGGCAAGCCTGGTCTGCAAGGCTATGGAGAGGATCATAGTGGAGCTCATGGGCAGGGACGTAGGGGACTTGCAGACCTTGGACCCAACCCAGTTTGGCTTTGTCGGGGGCAGATCTTGCCTTTTGGGCCTGGTCGACTTCTTCGAAACAGTTACCGGGGCCATTGATGAGGGAGGGGCAGTCCATGCAGCCTACCTTGACCTTGCGGGGGCTTTCGACACAGTGCCCCACTCGGGTATCGTGGAGAAACTTGCCAGCTTAGGTGTGAGCCCATGTGTCACAAGATGGGTTGCAAACTGGCTGGAGGACAGAGCCCACAGGGTTAGAGTTGCTGGAGCCATGTCAGACTCCAAGCCGGTTGCAAGTGGTGTCCCACAGGGCTCAGTCCTTGGCCCCCTATTATTCGGCGTCGACTTCTCGGAGGTACAGGCAGACATAGGAGGACTGTGGCTGACAGAGTTTGCGGATGACTGCAAACTGGGTGCCATGGTGGATAGTACATCGGACACAGACATCCTTCAGAGGGGTCTCACGGAGGCTGATGGCTGGTGCCAGACCCATGGCCTGAAGTTGGACGCAGAAAAGTGTATAGTCATACCCTTCGGGAAAAACAAGGTAACCCCAAGCTACCATATAGGTGGCAACCCACTAAGTACAGAAGAGGTTATCAGGGACCTGGGTACCCAGGTTGACAGTGGCCACTCGTTTGACACTCACGTTGCTAAAGTGGTTCGAAGGACCTTCTACGTTGCCCATCTGATCATGGGGGGATTCACATCCAGATCAGGTGAGGTCATTGTTCCCCTGTACTCTTCAGTTATCGGACCAGTGATCGAGTACGGTGCCCCATTCGGGATGTATCTCGCCCGACGCCTTTGGCAATTGGAGAGACCCCAAGGGTTCCTCACCAAAAGGATAAATGGACTCCAAAACCTGTCATATGCTGCCAGACTGATGAGGCTCCAGCTCTGTTCAGTTGCATGCCGTCTGCTCGGAGGTGACCTGTGCCTGACATAAGGGGCCATGACCAACCCGGAATTAATGGACATGCTCCACCTCAAAAAATCCAAATCCACCAGAACCACTAGAGCAAGTGACTTAAACCTTAGCACGGATATAAATAGGACGTGCTGGAGGGATAGATTTATCACCCAGAGACTCCCCATGCTGTGGAATAAAATCCCGGTCCATGTGAGGCAGAGCACCTCGCTGGCTCTGTTCAAGAGAAATCTTGACCGGTGGATGGGAGATCGTAGGTTTACCCCGGGAATCATCTCCGTGTCACTGCTGGACAGAGGCACAACAAACTAATGGGCACATTATTTCTAACATAAGGGGTGGCGTAAGCCACATAACTTTGGGCTAGGCTTATAAATGCCTTAGGGCAGATAGCCTAGTATAAACCTATGAACCTATGAACCTATATACGGAAACTATGTTCAGCGTAAGTAAAGCAATGTTCTCTGGGGTACTCTTTTGCTGAAACAGTAAAATTTCATTGAGGAATTCCCAGGAGTAGCTGAGGTAAAACCTTGATTTCTGGACAACAGGATTAAGGTAGAAGTCCAGGAACTTGGAAATGAGTTCTGTTTTGGTTCTCCTGGAAGACACTATGTGTCTGAGAGGGGGACTGGAGACATTTTGTGCATTTATTTTGGGATACCAAACAATTTTCCGATATCTGGGGAGCCTACTGTCATGAACTAAAATTCATGATCTGAGATGAGACCCTCAGACAGCAGTCAATATAAAGTGTGGTCTATCTTCTTGAATCTGCTTTCCACTTCACTTTTTGGACTGGTGCAGAAACTGTCATCACTGGACGGTACTACTTCCATTTTGCTGATGTAGGTGGCCCTGTCCATCACTAAAACACCTGCCCCTTTGTTAGCTTTCATCACTTGTAAGTTATGTGAATGGGACAGGCAGTGGAGGGCCTCTCTCTCTCTCCCTTTGTGGAAACCACTGACAGCAGATAAAGGGACAGGGATAGTGGTTATGAGCCAGAGCAGGTACACCCTAAAGATCTTAGAAGAGATACACAAGAGTGACAGCCATGTAGTTACTGACCAAAAACTGTGGCCCAGAGTTTTAAGTCCATGACCTCTCCCTTCTGCAACTTCTGTACCTAGTGACTTACTCACCCATGAATACGATTCCATGATAGTAAACAATCCCAGCCTAGGGAAACTTTTTAGGATCCCAAAGATCCACAAAAATGAAGCTGATTCCCCATTTAGGCACAAAGTGTCCACCAAGAGGACCAAAACTGAATACATTTCCACATTCCTGGACTTCGTGCTTAATTCCTTAGTACAGGAGTCCAGAATTTACCAGCAGGACTTGTGGTTGTTCCTTAATGAACTACACGAATACTACGTTTCCAAAAAAGACAAGATACTAGTCACTCTTGACATAGTAGCCTTATACTCTAACATCCCTCATAAGGCAGGCTTAAAACTGGTCAGAACCTACCTCCATCATCACACTACAGTCAGGACCAACAGAATCAACACCATATGCAAGCTCACCACCCTGCTACTTGAAAACAGCTTTTTTGAGTTTGAAAATCACATTTACCACCAGCAAAAAGGTGCAGCAATGGGGGGGGGGGGGTGGCTCCAGCATATGCTAACATTATGCTGAGCACTTTGGAAACTGAAACCCTTACCAAACTTAAAGACTTTCAAATTGTGCATCTATATAAATGCTATATAGACATATTTTTATGTGGCAAAGCACCAAGGCTGACCTAGAGTCCTTTCTTGGAGCTATGAGGAACAACACTGGCTTCTTCAGTTCACCATATTTCGGAAAGGACTGAACATCCAATTCCGCGTCTATATCCTATTATCGTATGATGTAAATAGCGAACGGTATTTCATCGTACCGATAATACTGAAACAACAAAATATCGAACAAACGGGCAGCAAATTTTTTCCTAGGGAAAAAATTCGCTGTTCCGTTAAAAAAAAAAAAAAAAAAAACTTAAACACAAATTTAAGTGGGGGGCTTTGCTATTTTGCCATTTCGTCAGTATCGGATCGACTAAAGAGCATTTGCTATTTAGTCCATTCAATAGCATCATATAGACCCTCCAATTCCTGGATCTGGACTTCAAATTAGACCCCTTTCTTCAAGCCTTCGGGTCAAGCAGCCACTGGAAAGTATTGTTTTGGAACAACTACCTCAACTTCAATAGTCAGCACCCCCCCCATTCATGAAACATCAGGAACAGCTGGTTCATTAGATTCAGCAGAACCATTAGCAAGGAGAATACCTTTTAACAGGAAAGCTTCATGCTCAAGCGACTATTTCTGGACAGGCATTACCCCACTGATGTTACTAACACCAGTTATGAAGGAGTGGCTAGCAGCAGGTACGCGTTGCACCAACTTATTCTCAAATGCAGGTTTGCCCCTTGATATACATAGAAATATATATTATATACATACACACACACACACACATATATATATATACACACACACACACACACACACACATATATATATATATATATATATATATATATACATACACACACACACACACACACATATAAACATACATATGTGTGTGTGTGTGTGTGTGTGTGTGTGTGTGTATATATATATATATATATATATATATATATATATATATAAATAAACACACATATGTATATATACCATCTCTCTCTCTCTCTCTCTCTCTATATATATATATATATATATATATATATATATATATAAATATATATATACATACATGTATACATTTATATACACATATACAGATATATGTACATACACACATTACATGAATATAGTCAAAATCAAAAACGTGAAGGAGTCACCACGAAAAAAGTCTCCGTTGGAAATGTTGCAAAGTATTTAATAAGATAAAACACAATGAATTAAAACACAGTGAATAAGCGGAGCTATGCTTCCTCAGATAATCACATTTCTAATACAATGGACGCTTATTTAAATAGAGTAAAAACATTTAGGCGGGAACATTAAAACAATCAATCAATTAAGCATGTATCCAAGGTTACAAATAAACCGTTTGCAAAGGTTTAAACATCAACACTCTTCAAAGTACAGAATAACCTCACTACTTTAGAAAATATATACAAAATACTCTCACTGTTTTACAGAAGGTAGAACCATCTACAAACATATATCATGGAGACAGTTTTTTAAAATAGTTGTAGTGCATATAACATATGGCGTATACTGCATAAGCACATCTAAACTCAACCATATTAAACAGCATTGCTGGGATAACAGTCAAGCTGTCTTCTCATACATAGAATAGGGTACTGCTAAATCAATACATTTAAATTACATTTCTGATAGTATCCCGCAAAAGGCTGTTCCTAGCGATGTAGCTAGCAGCATCCCATTCGCAGTGATGTTTGCTGAAGTAGTGCGTAAACCATAACTATACACCAACACGCCTCAGGGAAGCATAGTACATACATAGTTATTTAAAACCAGCAAGTCACCTGCCTACCCCTTCCTTGGCTAGCTAGACTTATATTTGATCTCATGTTGTTCAAAGCGAGTCAGGGCTTTTTCCGGACCACACAATAACAATAAATCTAGTATTGTTTCACAGCCAATCGAAGAGAAATTAGTGTTCTGCAAATCACTAAAATTTCTAAAGTTTAAACAGTCTACTATCGTAGAATAGAATTAGCCAGCTGACCAATAAAACTGTTTTCAAAAAGGTCCTTCTCTAAACTGCAATTTATAAGAGACAGTAACGTACAGCACAGAAAACAGTAAGTTACAGAGGCTTATC
Organism: Protopterus annectens; assembly: GCF_019279795.1. NCBI lineage: Eukaryota > Metazoa > Chordata > Ceratodontiformes > Protopteridae > Protopterus > Protopterus annectens. The sequence goes on along the minus strand of NC_056728.1, from coordinate 1,721,305,486 downwards.
TCTGTTATCCATTCAAAGCGTGGCACAATTTACCAAAACGTGATACAAAAACACTGACCCCAATCTTTCTCCAATACTAAATATCACTTGGCAACATGACATTTACAGCCTATGTAGGATCAGCGGCAACAAAACATAAAATTAAAATTAAAATTAAATTTTGAAACACTAAACTATATACAACGAATTAAGCATAGTTATGAAACACCAACATTCCTCAACATAAAGAATATTCTTACTGCTTTAAAAAATGCAAAATATTCTCATTGTTTGAAAAAACGTTAAACCATCTACTTACATATACCAGGTAGACGGTTTGTTGAGCAATTGTAATGCATATGACATGCAGCGTATACTGCATAATAACATCTTAGTTCAGCCATATTATACAGCATTACTGAAATAACAGTCAAATTGTCTTCCCATTCATAGAATAGGGTATTGCTAAACTAATGCATTTGATTTACAATTCTGATAGTATCCAGCGGAAGGTTAATCCTAACAGTACAACGAGCAGCAGCCCATTCGCAACGAGGTTTGTTAAAGTAGTACCTGAAACGTACTGAAACCATAAGGTATAATATTAAACATCTTACTGAATAAGTATACAATTCTAAACCATATGTAAGAAGAAATAAGGTAAAAAAAGGTAAAAAAAAAAAAGAAAAAAGAAAAAACAAAAACCAAATAAACGAGAAACCCTCTAGGGAACATCTTAGCAAATTTGGTGTAACTGCGGGAAAAGGAGTGTTCTTACTCGCAGTAGCATGTCCGCTGTTGGAACTAATGGCTACTCTCTCAGTGTGTTATATTCCTTGCCCATTGTAAAATCGCGTATAATTGGACCTCTCATGAATGGCCATCATCCTAGGATGTAGGTCCTACTAAAGTATCTTATAAGGCATATAAATTATTGAATCATTCCTCAGAGTATATAAACATAAAATAATAAACCAAAAGCAGATAATCCAAGTAGAAATATTGGAATATAAATATAAGTAATACAAAATAATGAATATGATGAAACCATAAAGTATAAACAACCAACCTTATATAAAAACATAAACATAAGTAAAATCTAGCATCACTGAAACTGATTCTCTAGGACCATGAACATTATGTTCATCCTGCCAATACAGGCTATGTCAATGTGAATGTAATGGAGATGACAGTAATGTGGAACACTATGGTGCCTAACATATGGAATTGTTCAATCACAATTCCTAAAGACTCAGTTGCCAAATTTATAAAGGTCTACTGTTCAAGATGGGTTTTAAAGACAGAAACTGATTCAATCCGGGGGCAATTTGAGCTTTCAATAAGAGTATCCATTTTAACTCCAAGCATGCTAGATTATTCACAGCATCTCCTCCTCTGGGATTCCCCCTCAACACTTGTAACACCTTAAATGTGAAGTAATGAGAATCATGTTCAATGATATGTTTCGCAAGTGCATTTTGGTCATTTCTTTTCCTTATATCATAGAGATGGTTGTACAATCTATCCCTAAGTCTCCTTTTTGTAAGTCCCACGTAGAACGCGGGACAACATGCACATGTGGCCAAATATACCAGGTTTGTATTATTGCAATTATAGAAGTGGTTCGGGTGGAACACATATATACCATGAGGATGTTCAAAGTTTTGTTCCGTGGAGATGTGGGAACACATATGGCATTTCCCACAGGGAAATGTACCTCTCTTATTGGATGTCATAACATTACTAATGGGGTTGTACTTGTCTATACATAGTATTTGTTTGAGATTACTACAGTTCCTGTAACTGAAGGTCGGATGGTTACCAGCTATCCGTGTAGTGTCTGGATCCATATTTAAAATATTCCAGTTTTTCTTGATTAGGTTCTGAATATTGAAAACATCACTCGTGTATTTCAGTGTAAATGATACGATACCTGAATTATCATGTTTTCTATTACTACTGTGTGATGATCCACGTAGATTGTATTTAGAAATATGTACTTTAGAGGGTGTACCTAATACCTTCTGTTTACAGTCTCTTAACAGATTGTTATTGTAGCCTCTATCTCTTAGGAGTTGCTCTAGAAAGGTTACTTCTCTCAAGCAATCAGATTCATTGGTACATACCCTAGATAATCTATTCAACTGACTAGTTACAATACCTGAGAAAGTATGCCTGGGGTGCATGCTTTCAAATCTAAGGAGAGAGTTCTTCCATGTGGGTTTCCTATAGAGTGTTGTGCTGATGTCACTGCCTGTATTGAGCTTTAAAGTTAGATCTAAAAAATTGACTTCTGAGCTCGAGGTTTCAACAGTGAACTTGAGAAAAGAGCTCATAGATTCTACATCTCTAATAAACTTGACACATTCACTATGACTACCTTCCCAGATGAAAAGTACATCATCTACAAACCTCTTGTAGAGTTTGACATTACTAAACTGGGTATGTTTAAATAGATGATTACTTTCCCATTCAAAAACCACCAAATTTTGGCAGCCCACCCCCACTTTCTAAATAGATGTTATCTTTGAACAGAAAGACATTATTGTTAAGTACTAACTCAAGTAAGTAATTAATCAATGTCTGTCTATTATTGGTGTATTGAGACCTACTATGTAGCAATTCACTGATAGCTTGTTGGCCTAGTTCATTGGGTATACTTGTGAAAAGACTGACCACATCCATAGTTACCAAAAGGTAATTAGATGCATCTTTGTCAAGTCTAAAATCTCTCAAAAACTCAATCAGCTGGTAGGAGTCAGATAATATATTAGGGATGTCATTCACAATCGGTCTCAACATGCATTCTAGGAAAGAAGATATAGTGTAAGTGCACCAGCGCTCACTTGCCACTATTGGCCTCATAGGTACAGGAGTAACATTTTTATGAATCTTGGGCAAACCTTTTATGACTGGTAACGTAGGGTATTCAATCATAAAGTATTCACATGTTTCACAGCTGATTTGTCCACAAAGTAACAGATCATATAAATCTGCTTGTATTCTTTTCACTAAATTCTCAACAAAGGTCCTAGATACTACAGAGTACGTGTTAGTGTCTGCTAGCATACATGTCATGGTGGTATCATATTCAACAGTGTTAAGTAGAACCACCGCCCCACCTTTATCTGCAGGTTTGATAGTTATGGCAGGATCACTTTTCAGTTGTTTAAGTGATCGCTGTTCTGATTCTGTCAAGTTAAAGAATTTACATCTTTTCCGATTGCTAGCAAAGTACTCATAAATATCCTTCTCACATAGTTTACAGAAACATTCCACATCATGTGGGATAGGTGGCATGTAGTTACTCTTACGTTTAAAAAATTGTTTAACAGCTTCTGTTTTTATAGCAGAATTATCTTTAAAAAACAGTTTTAAAGCTAGATTGCGACAGAACAGTCTAAGGTCTATTAGAGTCTCATTCAAACTACTGAGTTGAGAGGGTATAAAATTTAAACCCTTGTTGAGAAGTGTAACTGCAGATTCTGACAAAGGAGTGTCAGAAAGGTTACAAACTA